>NC_081412.1:699554905-699864280 GCF_030272615.1 Cryptomeria japonica | reverse complement strand
TGGACTTGGCAAAGGCAGGCTTGGCTAGAACCAAGTTAGCCTTTTCAAGATGATTTTTCAATATAGCTTCTCTCTTCTCCTTTAAGGTTTGCATTAAATCTTTACAATAAAGTATCAAGAATTTATCCTTTTCCTCAAAGGGAGTAAAACTAAACAAAGGATCATAACCACTATCAAATTGGTGGATAAAATCCAGAGCCCTTTTATATGCTATCCATTTTTCCTTTCTCAATTCCCGTTCATCTAAATTGAATTCATTTGTGATCAAATCCTCAGCAAAATGGAACTGGTGTGCTCTACCTTTACATACGACTCTCTTCTTGAACATGCCATTAAAGAAATCCTCTGGATCAGCAAATCTAGCCATTGCAATAGACAACTTGTAGGGTTGAAATAAATCATCAAAATGTGTCCAACCATCCTTGGTGATTACAAACTGATGAGCTATAGTAATAGCTAGGAATATTGTTCCTTTCCCCCTATTGGTCAACTCTACTTCCTACAAACCTCCAATTTGCCTCAAGATCTCAACAATTCCTATATTCAATGGGACTTGGTAGGTGAGAAAATATGGAGTTCCTCTGAAACCATAAACTCTAAACACATTAGAGACAGGGTACAAATCTATATCACCCCAATTGTGAACAATTTTGATATCTTCAGCGAATTCTTTAGGTCTAAGAAACTCTAAGAGAGCTTTATTGATCCTAGGGTTCTGTGGATACAAAAGGATTCGAAGCCTAGATGCAAAACATATATCAAACTTCAAGTAGCTCGCATCTTCTCTATCCCAAGACAAAATTGTGCTCCCCAATTGAATGGGCATCTCCTCACCATCCTTTTCCTTAATCAGGTCCATTTCATTAGCAAAATATTCAGCACCTTTGAATAAAAACATGTGCATAAGAAGAGAATACCATCCAAAAGGTCTATCTACCTTAGAATTTTTTATCCCTATCAATCCTTCATGAATGGCATCAGTGAGATAAGGTGCAAAATCAAAAGCTACTGCCAGAGATGGGTTCAAAATTTGTGCTATCATGAGCATATAGTGGGTTGGCATAGTTGTTTCAGCATCTTCCCCAAGTATCTAACATAGGGACCAATACATCCCTTTATCCTTCAAAGTAAATAGATTTAGAGAAAAGGGTTCCATGGTGCTAGGGCCTACAATAGTCAATCCTCCTATTTTGACAAAAAATTCTTTCAGAGGGCCACTTGTGAGGTGATCTCTCTGTGCCTCATACACCTTTGCTAATGTTTCAAAATTGATGGGCTCTAAATAATTTGATACTTCACTAAGCCCAAAAAATCTCCTGAACTCATCATCATTTATTTCAATTAATGACCCCCCATTTACATTTCTCACACATCTGGTAACAGGATCATAGTTATTGGCAATCTGGGTTAACAGGTCCACATCCATGAAAACCCCAGGGACTATGAGCTTTCCAATATCTAACTCCCATATACTATTCACTGGAGCAGGGGAATTTCTCTGGCCAAATCCCACTTTGAAAAGTCCCAAACCTGATATTCCTATCTGAGAATCCCTTAACCAATTCCCTTTGTCATACAACTCATCGCCAATTCTCAAGCGGGGAGCTTTGGGCACCAATTCTTTTATCTTAGTTGTAGCATTAGTAGACATAGTTAACTTCTCTAAAAATTCATCACAAATGGCTCTCTCCTGTTAATTAACTTTCCCCGTGAAATCTCTTCTTGGTGCCATCTCAGAATTACAATTATTTCAGCTAGATCTTAAACAAAGTTCTTCAAGAAATCAGACACCCAGTGATACCAATTCAACTATAACTGTCAAGAAATTTGGAGAAACTTACTTGTCACTTGAAAAAATTCTCTCTATGCACTTGTTCCTCTGCAAGAGTCTTCAAAATGATGCCAAAGTTTCAGCTAATGTGAAGCTTATTACGACAACTAAGCATTAACTAGAAACATTTAAGCCACATGCTTCGGCAATCAATTCGTAATTGAATTCAAAAAATGGCTCCAACGGACCACAAAGAATTTTGTAAGTGTCTTGCCTTTTCGTTGCTTCGCAAAAGACAAAAACCTCACATCTTTTCATTGCAAAACATTGCCATCCGTCGGATCCTGAAAGATGTGCACATTCTTTACCATACCTGAGTCATCCTGCTTAGAAATGGGCCCCACCTTCTTTTCGCTGCTTCGCGAAGGATAAAAATCTTGCATCTTTTCCATGCAAAACAATGCTAACCGTTGGATCATCCACTATCCGCTCAACCGTTATTCTTCACAGCGATCGCTTGTGGTTCTTCATTGCTTTGTGAAAGGTAACCATCTTGCATCTTCACCATGCGAAACAACACAAGGCATCCAATCAACTTGAAGTTGATCGGTCTTTAGTCTCTTTAGTCTTCAAAGTGGGCCCTCTTAACAAATTCACTCATCTACAAACTCCCTTCAAGTATCTTCCACGTGGCTATCACTAACTTGTCCAAATGATCTAACAGTCACCACATCTGATCTGCCACGTGTTTCACCATACCATGCATTTTATCAACACCGCCACCTTTTAAAACAGACTGATCCTAAAATCTAGTTGGAGCCACGCGTCCCAATGAATAATCACATTTTAAATCAGTCATGCCTCCAACTATATTGCCACCTGACCCACCACGTCAGAGCCAACTCCTTTTCACTGCTTCGCGAGGATTAAATTTCATGTTACTTTGGGCAGCAAAACAATGCGCACTATTGGATCTTCTTGGAGATGCACTTTCTTTAACTTGCAAACCACCATTTTGCTGGTCCCACTACCTTTTCGCTATTTCGTGAAGCATAAAATTCATGCATCTTCTCTTTGCAAAACCGCGACAACTGTTGGATCATGAACAAGATACATGATCCTTAATTTGTTCTTTAGCTTACCTACCGGCCCCACCAATCTTTCACTGCTTCATGAACGATAAACACCAGGCTACTTCCCTTTGCGAAACCGTGTGCATTGTTGGATCAACTAGAACTTGCACAATCTTTACAATCCCGACAAAGAAATGAAAACTTAGGAGAAGGCAAAAAATTAAAAACATTAACGACTCACCTAAGGAAAAACTTAAAGGGGGGACCTCTTCTCACAATGGACCGACCCTTCCACCTAAGTGGAAAAATTAACAAAAAAATAGAATGCGGGGATTTCAAGATAAAAAAGGTGAATTGCAAAAACCCTAAACCCTTAGACAAATAACCCTCAGAGGTAGAAAGAAGAAACTAAGCACAATTTTGCATATTTTAGCGGATTAAAGAACAAAAAATCACCCAATAATCAAAATAGTGATAACATGAACCGATATCAGTAATTGAGGCATGTAAAGATGAATATTGGTTGAAAGTTATGCAAGAAGAATTAGATCAAATTGAGAAAAATAACACATGGACCTTGGTTCCCCGGCCTAAAAATAAAAATGTTATTGGAGCTAAATGAGGATGGTCAAGTTATAAGGAATAAGGCTAGATTGGTTTGTAAAGGATATTCTTAGAAGGAAGGAATTTATTATGGAGAGACTTTTGCACCTGTAGCTAGGATTGAAGTTGTAAGATTATTTCTTGCCTATGCTGCTTATAAAAACTACAAGGTTTATCAGATGCATGTTAAATGTGTATTTTTGAATGGGAATCTTGATGAGGAAGTTGATATTGAGCAACTTGATGGTTTTTCACTATCAGATGATACATATATGGTTTGCAAGTTAAGGAAAGTTTTATATGGATTGCAACAAGCACCTAGAGCTTGGTATGCAAGGTTGGATAAATATCTTTTGAAGCTTGGTTTTACTAAGGGCAGTGCTGACAATAATTTATATTATAAGATCATTGATGATCATATACTGTTTATTGAAGTATTTGTTGATGATATTTTTTTTGGAGGTGAAGATAAGTTATGCATAGAATTTTCTAAGAATATGGAGAAATAATTTGAGACGTCTATGATTTATGAGATGAATTTTTTCTTAGGTTTGCAGATTACTCAAATTGACAAAGGTATTTTCATCTATCAAACTAAATATGCTAAGGAATTGTTGAAGAAATTTGGTATGGGATATTCTAAACTGGTAAGTACCCCTATGGTTACAAGTGAGAAATTAACAAGAAAAGATGTTTCTGCACCGGTAAATCCTATAAGATACAAATCTATGATTGGAGGTTTTCTTTATTTGACTCAGACTAGGCCTAGCATTATGAATGTTGTTTGTATTATTTTAAGATTTCAGAGTGATCCTAGAGAAAATCATGAGATGGTGGTGAAAAGGATTTTTAGATACTTGCAAGGTACATCAAAATATGGTTTGTGGTACCCTAAGGATGATAAATTTACTTTATGTACATATACACATGATGATTGGGCTGGAGATGTTGATGACTAGAAAAGTACTTTTAGTGGAGTTTTCTTTCTTGGAAAGAATTTGGTTTCATGGATCAGCAAGAAAAAGTCATGTACTTCTTTATCTACTATTGAAGCTAAGTATGTTGTTGTTGCTACTAATTGTACACGAGTTTTATGGATAAAGCAAATGTTGAAGGATATAATGGTAGATTAAGATGCACTGGTAGTTATTCACTGCGATAACTCTGTTGCTATTGATATATCAAAGAATCCGATATTTCATTCTAAAACAAAGCACATATCTATCAATTATAACTTTCTGAAAGAGAACGTGGAAGCAAATAAAGTTAGACTGGTTTATGTGAACACTAAAGAGTAGATTGTAGATATTTTCATTAAACCTTTGTCCAAGGAATCATTTGAGTACCTAAGAGACAAATTGGGAGTTTCTACCCCTCTGTTAGAGACTTGATTGATGCGGTTTGGAATTAGTCCGACATCCACTATCTCAAATACTATACATTTTGGCACTGATGTGGGATGCTACTGCTTAGGGGGAGTAGTCAACTTTGTGATTCAGAGGCTTATGCTTTTGCTTTGATATTTCTGTCAGATTTATGGCATTGATGTCAAGGGGGGGGAGATATTGATGTGAAAAAGGAAGAGATATTCAGAGCTTTACAAAGATATTATTCATAGGGGGAGTTTGAGCTATTTGTGGGAGATATTGTTGGTTATCTTCCATTGGGGGAGACTTTTTTGGCATTTATTGGTACTTAGATGTTTTTCACATCTAATGTTGCCATCAATGCCAAAGGGGGATATTGTTGGCCATTTGGAGGAATTGATTATGCGTTGCATTAATATTTTTCCATTTATGCCAACACTAGTTGTTTGGATGCTTTACCGACACCCTTTTGGTCCTGGTAGGTTGAGTGGTTTCTAGTTAACTTGGATCTGACATGATCCAGTAGGATGTGATATAGTCCAGTGACGGAATTGGCTTGTTCATAATACTCATGCTCATATTTGGTTAGTTGGCTTTGGTCTAGAAATCAGATTCTATCATGCTTGCCTAGAAGATTGGTTTTCTGGTTTCGATGAGGGTTTCACCAGAAGAGCTTTTGGTGGAGATCTTTGATGAATTGCATAAGTGGTGTTGATGCAGCTTCTGGTGGAGTTCTAGGATGTTTTTATTGATCATGTTCAAGACTTTTTGGATGGAGATAATTGCTATGGCATGTGGACCTATACTTGGTCCCGGTTGATCTAGGTTATGGACCGAATTTAATGTAACATGTGGATAGGACCTATTAATGTATTTCTAGGATGCCTTATGTGTTGATATTATTTGTTTGGTCTAAGGCCGACATGGTTTGTAATTATGTAATCCATGCATTTTCTGGTGGCCAACCTAATTGTTTATGGTCGAGGGTATATATAGATGTAAGATCTCATTGTAGATAATCATGGTTAATGTTAGAGGTCATGGTCAAGGAATGTAATGTGCGGATAATGCAATATCATTCAGGAAGAGCAGTTGGTCGATCATTAGAGATCAAATTAGGTTTATGTAAGAGGATTTAGTCCTTCAGTATTGAGCTTAATTAGAACTGTACTCAAGCATAGGAGATGCCATCTTTTGCAGTTCAACACTTCTTCGGATTGTAATCTGGATTTATATGTAGTCAGTTAGGCTCCTTTTATGATGAGCAGTGCACTCTAGGTTGTTGGCCTTCCTACAAGTGTAGGCCCCTCAATTGTTATTCACATACTTACTACAAAAGTATTATCTGACTGTGGATAGGCTTCCCACCATAGTTTTTCCCTTTACTGGGTTTTCCATGTATAAATATTGGTGTCATGTGGATGGTATTTATTCTGTGATTATTATTTATGCTTAGTTGGTTTATCTTCTATTGTGGTATTAATATTTTGGGTTTCGATATTAAAGTATAAATTGCTAATGGTTCTAGTAATCTATGGCAATTGTCTCACCCCCCCCTCTCAGTTGTCTTCCAGTTATTTGAACTATCTAACAACACGAAGGCTTCTATGCACCACGATAAAATTTGTATGTGCCACAAGGCAATTCATATGCACTTTGTGTTGGCATTTTTGATGATTATGTTGTGATTGTCATTGATGGACACACACTTGCTTTGAGATCACTTTTTTATGTATGAGTTATGCTCAACCGGTATTTGTTTCAAACTGGTATTATGTATTTTAGTCTTTAGACTATCGGTGTTTTGTAGAAAGTGTTTCCAATCTCAAGAGGAATGAAAAGCCAAGCAGTATGAAGATCTCAAGCGGTTCAAAGATCTCAAGCGGAACGAAGGATCTAAAGTGGTAGTTATCATTTTGTCAGTGTTTATTTTAACAACCAATAATCGGTTTAATATTTTAACTGGTATTACTCTATGATGAGTTACCAACCGGTAATCAATAAAATTGTATGAACAGGTAATACTCTATGATGAGTTACCAACCAGTATTATTTTTGTGATGAGTTAGCATCCACTGACACTTTGACGGTGATTTTGTGTCATGTTACCAAATGTGTCTAGATGCAATGAACCTAGGAACTTGCAATGTAATCCTATTGGACCGACATGAAATCAGATTCCTTTATAAGGACATCATATCTAGGGTTTTACAGGTGGTTAGGGTTTTGTGTGGTTGATGAAGTTTTTGCATGTGTGATCATAGAAGAAGATTAGGTATGTGTGAAGAAATAGAGAGTGAAGAGATTGAAGACTGAAGGAATGCTGAAATGCATTAACAATGAGCTATCAAGGATCTAACCAAGCATACTGTGCTAATATTTAGATCACTCACTTGTTGATTACTTACATCTTCGACAAGTCTGTAACCCTTAACCGGGAAGGCTTGGCAAAGCCTTTGTAAATCCTCTAACAAGGTGGTTCACAACTGTGGATCTGAAATCCTCTCACAAGGTAGTCTTTAATCAGACTTGTCTCTTAACAGAGATTGAGATTCCTAATAGGATCTATTCTGGTGAAGAACATTGTATGACCTTAACTGGTCTGGTTACTATTCTGCAGATAGTTACTTGTGAGTTTCATCTCACCGTGGTTTTTCTCATTTGGGTTTCCACATCAAAATCTCTTGTGTTATGGTGATTGTGCTTATATGGGTGAATGCCTTATTTGTTGTTTGGTTTGCATTTGTGTTAACCAATTTGTTAGTAAAACTGTTATACCGGTTTACTGCTAAATTGTTTAAGTGTTTGAGTTCAGTAATTTTTTGTATACTAATTCACCCTCTTAGTATTCATCACTTTGAAAATGAATATATGGGCTAAAAAAAGTACAAAAAACTAGGCCATGGATTTTCACTAAAAATGAGTAAAAAATTTGCTAAATCTAACTAACAATGCGTCACAAACACACAAAGAGGGCCACAACTTCACTTATCGGTGGGCCATACTATATTGGCCTGACGAATTTTTGAACTCACTCAAATATATGATTGTGATAGGGGGGCACCATCTTTCTCTCTCTCCTCTTCTACTCTCCAGGCTCCAATCTTCAAATTCCAAGTGCACAAATGAGCTGGAAATGGGCCCTTGGAGGCTTATATAGCCAATGGTGATGTAAGAGAGGTGGGTTGACTAGATGGATGTGTGGGGCATGTGTGTTCTCTACTCATACCACATTTTCAAAAATTTATATAACTTTTATCGACAGATCAATTTCAAAAAATTACAAAAATTGCCAAAAAAATCACAAATTCTAAAAAATCCAAAAAATCATCAAATCCTCCAACATCAATGAAATCGACTTGAGCTTAAAATTTTTCTCAATTTATCTCCTAAGGGGGAATCTTTACCATATCGACTTCATATCAATATTAGTTTCATATATTGGGGCATCATATAAAAATTTTTGGCAACAACATTAAAATCAAAAATCTCGAGTGACATATCGAGCGATTTTTCTTTGAATCAACATGTGGTCACACATCACTTCAAAGAGGGGCAAAATATAGACACCTAAATCTACACACTTAATTAAATGAATTTTATTTGTTTAATTATCTTTTATCCACCTATTAATTTAACTAAGGTTTGATTAATATCCATTTTTCTTCTATCTAACCATTAATTAAATTCAATATTTGATTAATTCTCCTTTCTTCCATTAATTAAATAAATTCTTTTTATTTGATTAAATTCTCTCTCCACCATTTAATTAAATTAAATTTAATTAAAATCATTTCTTGCATATAAATAAATCAAATTTATTTATAAACCCCCCACTTGCATTTATTTTACTTAAAATAAATCTTTTTATTTTAATTAAAATCCCTATTTCTCCCACTTGCATTCTCCTACATTTTCCACTAACCTCCTAATCATTCTTCTAGAAGTCCTCAAATATCATTTAATGAGCTTAATTTTTCTAATCATATCACATCCCTAAATTTGGGAAAGTCACTTCTCCAAATTTGGAAGAAAGTCTGCTAAATGCATTTAAGACTTTATCCTTTTCAACAAGTTAACTTGTTGAATTCCCCAAATTTGTAAGTCTATTACAAATTAAACTCCAAAGTCTTCCAAACCATTAATGGATATTGAAAAATCCTTGAAGGTTTCTCCCTTCACACAAGCTAAGCCCTCAAAGTCTCCAAAGAACATTTGATTCTCTTACAAGACTTCAATTCTTCATCACATCCCCCTTTGCACAAGATTTTTCCCAATGGACAATATCGTTTACCATTGGATAAAATATTTATCCAAAAAACTTTACCACATGGGGTTAACCTTTAAGTCTTCCCAATCATTTAATGTTTCCTTCTTCTTCTCTCAAGCAATCTCATGGTGACACTTGTCAACATGAGATTGGGTTGAAAATATTACATGGACTCATAACTTTCTATAAATAAAGCTCATTTTCTCATATCAAGGATCCCATCTTAGTTATTTGCATCTAAGCAATAGATAAATTGTCTTGTGCAAGTTATCAAGAAGCTCCTTTTGTCATCTCTAAGCATTTTAAATCATTATTGTGGAATCATAGAAAAGATTTCATCATGTTTTAGTATATCATGTTAGTTTCTTTTCCATTCTAGATTAATCTCATCTTCATATCATTCTCATGCTAGCTTAATATCACACCAATTTTGTCAATTTGGTAACATATCATAGTTTCATATCAATAGAATCTCACTAATATCATAGTTGCATACATTTAGATTTTAGAATCATATCTCTCTCATTCTTTAGGTTGTCATCCTAGAGATCAAGTTCTCTTCCAAGTTGAGAGCCACCTTGAATATGAAGGATCCTTAGAGATAGAGGACAACAGAATGTGCTTAGAGTTTTATGTCACTAACTTGTTTTATGATTTCAATCCTCTAACATAATGTTTCATTGGTGTGATTGAGTTGTTTGTTTCTCATTTGTAGGATTCCACACTTTTCAAGCATACACTATCAATTTTTGAAGAGATTTGGCGAGTAAACCTAATTCAGCATCAAAGGTATTTATTAGTGAAAACCCCATTTCAATTAATCTTTAATCTGCAAAATGGCTGCATTTGGTACTACAACCCCTTTGGTTGTCAATATCACTGAGTGTGCTCATCCCAACTTTAAGAATCATCCATTCATTTCAATGGAGGATGACCCAAAGAGTGCTTTTTTGTTCATTCCCTACAAATTCCTGCATATTGAAGATATAAGGGTCAACACACATGGTCCTATTGAAGAATTGGGAAGCTCATAGTTGCTGAATCTTTTTAATAACTGATTATCCAATCAAAGTTCCATGTTGAAACCTAAATTTCATGAATTGGAAAGCAATGGTTTTTCTCAATTGTGGGATGGCATACAGATAGGAGTGGATTCGATACATTCTGATTCATATTCATGATGAATTTATGTGGTTGGACAAACTGCATAAGATCACTAAAGGTGTGATTCAAGTAGTAACAGGGTTGTGTGCATCCAATCCATTGCCATCTCGAATAACATTGAAAATGACATTGTAACCAACATAACTAAGTCAAAGTTTGATAAACAAGCAATGCCTATTGATGACATCTTGGAGGATGACATCCGGTTTGCATCATGGTGATAGGTTATGAGATTTATTACTCCAATCGAATGAACTCTATATCTGGTACTGCAATATACGTTGCATATGAGATGTTAAGGGAGAATAAGAAATGTGATATTTGCAAGTTTCTCTGAAGTGAGCTCATCAAGAATATGAAGAAGATCAAAGGAAATAATAAGAACCCCTTCAAATATGGTACACTACTTCTATGCATATTCTTCTATTTCAAGAATTAGATTTTGGGAGTTGGTCCAGTATAGTGGGCATTTGATAAGCCCATGGGTATGCAAATCCAAGATTATCTCTACAGCTCTGGTGACTCTGAAGCTGGAAATAAGAATCTATGGGCATATTTCAGGAAATTTTAGGAGGAAATATATTAGATGGAGAGAATCCCAAAATCTATTATGGAAAAATATGCTGACACCATATGTTTAATGGTTGACACCGATCAGTGCTTGATGGAAGCAGTGGGCCTCAAATTTCATGGATTCTACCAATGGGATATGAGGTTGATGAATATATTTTGGAACTATATGTGAAACTTTTACTGAGTCAACTAGTGGACTCTAATGAAGAGAGGTTTGGAACCTACAAGGAGAAGAGCCTAAAAACTCATTAGTAGTTTAAGAGACCAATCATTCAAAAGAAGGTCAGGAATGTTGGATATTGGTTGATATGTTGTCCTTGATGTCAGCATATGTGGAGATTGTTAATGAGGATATTATTAGAAATTTTTATGTGTATTCCATGATAGACATATAAAGCACTAAGAGGGGGGGAGAGGGTGAATCAGTGACAGCAAAAACAATACCACTTCAAACACAAACCGGTAAAGACAGTTAACTAGTTTACTTAATACTATGCATGCAATCCAAAGTGATATTAAAGCATCCACAAAAAGTAAAACATCCACCATAACACAAGTGTTTATACATGGAAAACCCAATTGGGAAAAACCATGGTGAGATGGGACTCACAAGTTAACTATCTGTAGTAATAGGTAACTGACTGGTTAAGGTCTACAAAAGTGCTATGCTAGGAGAAAATCCTGTTAAAGATCTCGAAGCCCTATTAGGAGTAACCTCAGTAGAGGATTTCAAACCCAAAATAATGGATCACTTGATTAGAATATTTGTGGAATGAATCTTGTTAGAGCTTACACAGTTAGGGGATTTGACTATTGTATTGATTAGAAAACAACAGGTGGTGTGATCTAGAAGTAGCACATCTTGCTTGAATAGATCCTCTTCTGCTCACTCAAAATTTCATCACCGACATAATCTACAATGCCTTTAGTAAATTGCAACAACTTAACACTTCTATCTCACATCATGAAAATAGTTCATCACAATGTCATTATATAGACATTAGATTTCATGTCGGCTCAAGAACCTCATCACAATTTCCTAGGTGCAATGTATCTAGACAATCTAACATAACACATCACAAATTGTAGCCAAATTCGTAGTTAGAGATGAATCATCATGATCAGTGATAACTCATCACACAATCAGTGAAACCGGTTGGAACACCGATACCAGTTAAGAGTTAACCTCTTCCAACTCATAGACTGGTTGTCCTCCATTTTCTCCTTTGCTGATCTCTGTAGTATCTCCAAACTAGTGTCATTCCATTCTTGCATATACCAATTGTCTACATATACTGCTTAGACACCCTCAAAACTGATTGGACTTCTGTATACATATAATATCGGTTTTGCAATACAAAGACTTAGGAGTAGTATTGGTTTGTCTTAACTAAGATGACTATGAAAATGTGAACATATGTGTGTGTATACATGTGCCATCAAAGACAACACGTGAAGTCCTCCATTACAAAAATCATCATCAAGCCAACAATCTCCCCCTTTGGCATTGATGGCAACACTTAGAAAATTTTACAACTTTACAACTAAGTGTGCTTACAAAAAATGTACATACATATTTCTACTCCCCCTTAACAATACATATAAAATTTTCACAATGCATACACATTTCTACTCCCCCTTAGACAATAATGCTAAATTGAAAAGTAAAATACATATATATTATATCAAAATTTGCATCAAAAACTTCATATAAAAAAATATAGGAGTTTTTTTTAGGGAGTGTTCACTACAATTTTCAAGAAAATGTCACTAAAAATAATCTTCATTTGAGTAAAATCATTATCGTATGTTTCCAATAATGTTTCAATGATCTCAATGGTTGTCATAATTTGTGCAGCGAATTATTCCATTGCATCCATTTTGCCAAAATTGCTTCTGCATCCTTGTATGCCTATTGTAAGATGTCCACCTTAGGTCTCAACTGGTTCTTTAGGTCTTTCAAGGATTGGAGTCTCTTAGCATGTTCACAATCTTAAATATCTAACTGATGTTTCAAATGTTCATGTTTTGTCTCTTCTCACCTCTTCTTTAAATTAGGATAGAAAAATGAAACGTTAGATGTATAGGCCAAAATCCTTCCTCCAGTTTCAATACCAATCTTCAGAAGATCTTTATTCAGAGTTAAAGAAATTTTCCATGTATCAATATCTGTCATAAGTTTCTCTCCCATCTTCTTTCTATAATTATTCTCAACTAAAGTCTGAGAAACTTCTTCAAGGGACTTTAGTTGGTCAAAAGAAAATAATCAACCGGTCAAGCTTGCCGATAGGGGTTGAAAAATTCCCATTGTCAGTCTCTTGTAGGAGACTTGACAAAATCTCAATAGCAGTTTGAATTTTTTCTGCTTCTTTTCTCTACTCTTTCAATCTTTTCATTTGAGCTCTAGATTGCATCACTGTAGAAATCTCCATGAGTTCAGATGTGCTCATATTATCTACATCTATAGGCCCTTTGATGTCCATTGATTCATCCTCATCTTCAATTTGTTGCTTTACCTTTGCTTTGTCCTTTTCATCTGTTTTCTCTTCTATCTTCTCCTCTATTTTCTCTTTCACTTCCTCCTTTTTATGTTCAGTTTCTGTGAGTCCCTACCCCAACTCAGTCTAGCATTTCAGTGATTTTTATGTTGAGACTATTATGGATGCTTTATTTTTATGCATTATGGATTTAGAACTTATATGATTCCAAGATTTGGATAACATTGCTATATGTTGATGCTTCATTTATATGCTTTATGATATAGAACTCTACATGATTTTTGAATAGGATGAATTTGCAATGATATATGTCGTTATTGGATTTGCAAGACTTTACTATGATGATAGAAATAGGATGTATGTTTTATGTGTGGATCAAAATTATGAGAATTATGATAATTGCTTATGTGGATTTGTTGGATATAAAGTGTATTGATTTGATTAAGTGTATATTGGTTATAGAGTGTTTGATGTGTATTCTTATTCATGGTTTTTGTATTATATGAGGGTATTTGAAATTACTAATGTGTAATTGAGATGCGCAGGAACATTATCCATGTGACCATGAAAATATTATGGAGAACCAAACCTAGACCTATGTGCGTTCGTAAAACCAGGGTTTGTCTATTTGGAGAGACAACACCCCGTCTGTATCATATTTTATTTGTGAAAGTGATTGTTGCATGAATGTTAAATTGAATTTTGTTTATTTGTGTAAATCCAACAAGAGACAAGATTTCATGTATAATTTTGTAAAAGTATTTTCTTTGTGTCACTTGACACATGTTTTGATTTATGTTTGAGTTTTTAAATTTGTCTCTTGGAGGGAGTTGTTTAGCTATAGATTTTTCAATTAATTTAATATGATTCCATAAATGCCTTAAGTAAAGAATCTTTGGGATGGTCAACTTAAGTTTGACCCGAAAATTAACTTCAGGTGGGTTTAAAAAGGGTTAAATGGACACCTAGGGGTAGTTTAATAGGGTTTCCTAAAGCCCATAAGGTATACCTAAGGGTTAGGAGTAATTTTAGGCATGTACCAACTCTCATGTGACCTTTTAGACATCTTAAAAAGTGACTTTTCTAAGTTGTGCAAAAATTGAAATTAGAATGCTTGAACTAAATTGTTAACCTTCCTTTTTGAATGAGAGTTCCCTTTCCCATTTTACCTTACTTTCCTTTTTAGTTTTAGAAACTTGTGAGAACTCTCACTAGGGTCTTCTTAAGAAGGAATGAGAGATTTTGGGGGTAATCACCCACTCTCCATTTTTGGAGACAAGGAATTTTGAATGAAAAAAAAAAGATTTTCAAAATTAAGAATTTGGCTAAGGGTAGAAAGGAAAGACTTGTGGAATTGGGCTTCTCATCCTCAACAAAACTAGCATACCTTTGGGCAGTTGAAGGTTGGTTCTACCTTTCTTGTAATTTTTTCATATTGCACGTTGTATTGAAAGAATTGCTTGTGTAAAAGGCTAGTTTTCTTGCATATTTCCCTTGGAAAAATATTTGGTGTTTTATGTTTTACTTTTGTATGGCATTTTATGTGCTTTGGGAGTAATCAAGACCTCCTACTCTTGGGAGAGAGGATGGTCTTGTGGGTGGTAGAAGTGATAGCCCTCGAGTAAGAGGCTCTTGTTATGAGAGTGGTCACAAGGGATTTTATGTGACCCTTGCTGCATGGCTTGTTTATGCATTGGGGGTCATAAGGAGGGGAATAAGGCATGAAAGCCTTGGGGGGGCATAAGGAATGTGGGGTTGTTATACTTATGATGTTTTTATTTTCCATGAGGTGGCTATTCATAGTACCATACTTGCAGTCTCCTCAGGGTACTTGGTCCACTACCACCCTTGAAAAGACATCACAATGTGTGGTGCAGTGTAGCCCTGGGATTGAGGATGTGTTGTGTTTGTTTTCCCCTTGTTACTATGTTTGCATGTGTGTAATCCCATCTAGGGCTTGCTTCTCCAAGCTCGGGGGTGGCTACCAGTTAGCCTAGGCTGGGAGGTGAGCACTCCATGGTCATATCCTTTGATTATTTGCAGGTTGTTGGAAGGAAAGAATTAGGACAAGTGGAAATTCGATTGAGTTATTCGTTGCAGAAATCTATTTGGACATATATTTATTATTTTATTTAAAAGTCCTCATTTATTAATAATGAGAGATCCATTTGTAAAGTGACAATAAAGATTTGGGAATATGTTTTAAAGATATGTAATATTTATTTATGTTATATTGCAGAAAAGAAATGATTATTTTTTGTTTTATTTCCTAAAGTTTTGAGATAAATATTTGTTGTGTATAGGATGTTTTGAAAAGAAAGAAATGTATTCATTCCCTTTATGCATTTAAAATCAAGATATTAGAAGAGGGATGGAATAGATCTACCTGCATGTAGTAGGTTGGGAAATAAAATAAAATCTAAAAGTTAGATCTATACATGGAGATGCCATATTTAGTTTTATTTAAACCTGTCATTTTGTGTATTGCAGAAAATAACAATCAAAATTTATTATAGTAATTTCTAAAGTTTTACTTTACTCTAAGATTTATCTAGTTGCTGTTAAATTTATTAAATTTTGTCATTTGTTGTTAGAATTATTAAATACTGTCATTTGTTTATGTACAAAAAATAAAATCTATAGTTAAACAGATTAAAAGAAATAAATAAAAATTCTAGCATTGCTATTCTAAGTGATTTAATTCTGCTTTTTACTATATTTTGTTGAACGTAAATCAATATTTAAATAACCTAACTATTTCTACTTGGCAACTAGGATATTAATAAAAAAAGGGAAATAAATAAAATGATCAAATTGCAAAAAATATTTAATCTGTTTTAATTGTTCGGAATAAAAATAATTGCATGAAAGGAAATTGCCCTAGATTTGATAGTATATATATATATATATATATAATCTATTTATATATATATATATAATTTATATTATTTAAATTAAACAAAAAAAAAGCTATTTAAAACTCTTAAAAAATATATATTAAAAAATAATTTGGGGGGGGGGGGTTCGGTGGTCGTACTTTGTGCATGGCAATGGCCGACGCCACTATGGGCATCCACAGTGGACAGCCCAAGAGCCGCCACTGTGGGCGACCATAGTGGGTGCTGCCTTTGCGGTCGTCCACAGTGAACGACCCGAAGGCCGCCACTGTGGGTGACTGTAGTGGTCGCCACCACTATGGTAACCCACAGTGAGCGATGTCGCTCACGGGTAACCCCCGCTGCCACCTTCCAAACAAAAGACCCCCGCCTAAAAGCATGGCCGCCGCTCCAGTGTTCAGCCCTCCTCCGCCCTGCAGAACACTAATAAAATTAAAAAATATATATAAAACCCTAGCCCAGGTAGGGCTAGGGGTAAAATAGAAAAGAGTGAGGAAATAATAAAATAAGAGGTATTTTATAATACTCATTCCTGTTAGGGCTTGCTTGAAGAATTTAGAAATATGAGGTAAATATTATAGTATTAAAAATATATATATATATATATATATATATATATATATATATGGAGTTTGACAATATAAGAGAATAAGACAGATTTAGATTTAATATTTATTTAAGTGTTTTTAATTTATATATGTTTTTTAATAAACGTATGGTTTTAATTAAGGAAGAAAATGAAATGTTTAAATTTAAATTACTTATGAAGTTTGACCTTTTAGAAATTTTATAATAAATTGAATTATTATAGGTCCACCTAAATATAGGTATTTCATGAGATTAAATTTTATAGAACGAATTTTCATTATAATTATAATTGGCCCTTTAATCAAGTTAGTTTATTCTTATTTTAATTATCGTTAAAATAAAACATAGACTTTTATAAACTAAGTGTTAGAACTAATTTAATTAGTTCTTAAAATAAATTATTGGCTATTGGAGATTAATTTTATTTGCGCTAATTATTTGACTACATTAGTTTATTGATTTAAAATCGATGAGACAATAAAATTATTCATTTAATATTCCGCATTTAATTTTAAATTATTCTTGTTTACTTAAGATAGTGGATAGAGTTAACTCTCACATAGTTAAGACAAAATATGTTAGAGCATTTCATATTTTCTAATTTACTGTTTTAAGTTGTGATTTGTTTTACAAAAAAAAAAAATTATCCCGTTCTTGCCCTAAATTTTGGGCATGACAGTTTCCTTCACTTCAACCTCTTTCTCCATTTTCTCTTTCTCTATTTCTACATCTATTTGTTTCTCCTGTGTATATATAGTAACCAATGGCAGTTGATTTTCCACTTGGTGTTCTTTTTCTGGTGGCAGTTGAATATCCACTCTAGGTTCATTTTCCGGTGCTTCAGCTGCTTCCTATGTAACAGTAATGCCCAGTTGTTGTAAAGGTTCCTTAACGGGTTCAATCATACTACTAGTTGTATCAATAGTGTCCTGGATTTCTTCATTATCATATACAAAGAAAATAACCTATGGAGAAGTAGTTTCATCCTTGTTCTTAATAGGATAGACAATATCCGGTGTAACAATCTCTTCTTCATCTAGCTCCGGTTGAGCTCAAGTCTCTGTTTGATCAGTTTTATGAGACTTCATTTTCTCATGCATCCTTTGAATATTTTTGGTTATCTGGTGAGTATCAACTTCAATAGATTGAACCTTTCCAACCAATAACTTCAATCTTCTTGATTTGGAGTGAAACTGTCCTTTGAAATTATCAAGCAATTCTAATAATTCATCTCTAGGTAACTCAGGAAAATATTGAATAAAAAATTATCAATAATTTCTTGATCTTGTTCTACAACCATGTTCTACTTATTTGCAAGAATAGAATACAAAGAATCATAAATATCCTTTTCAATATCTTGAGGCAACCGATTTTATTGACACAAGTGGTTGATTACCTCTTGAATAATTTGTTGTTTCTGTTCTTCATCAAATGAATCAAAATACTCTTTCACATTATCAAACTGTTTCCTCCCTAATGTTTTTATTGTTCTCTCAAAATCAGTCATAGGTTTGTAAGATAAAACATTAATGGGGATACTTTTCTTTGAAGTGACTCCTACCAGTTTAGCTTTCTTACCAGACACTTTCATCTTCTTTGGTTCCTCTTCAATGTCGGTATCCTTAGATTCTACTTGAAGAATAAGTTGTCTACGTCTCTTCTTCATTGCAGTTTGCTTCTTAGTATATACTTTGGGTGCTGGTTCCTTTTTGACTTGAATACTTCTTGTCACCCTTGTACCGATGGTCACCAAAGGTTCTTGCTCAACTTTCTTCTTCTTCTCTGTAGCACTACTAGGTTGAGAAGGTCCACTCCATTCCTGGTAAGTTCCCATTCTTTTCTTCTTCTTATCCTGATGCCAAAAGGTTGTTGGCATAACAATTTAATAAGTCATAGTTGACTTCGTAACTCATTTCTTCTATCTCATCTCCTTCAGGTTCAACGACCTCCATAAGACAAAAATCTGTGGTAACTGTGAAACAAATGTCTTTTGCAAAGTGTTTCACCACATCTTCAAGTAGCCTTAACCTCATGTTCATATTCTTTTGGAACTCATTAAAATATCTGTTCATAGCAACAGGAAATATGTTTTTTACAACGTTAATATTGTTCTTGATTTGAGTTGTTACCGATATGTCTTTTGACCATTGAATGTCACCAATTCCTAGTAGGAAATTTTGAAAAATAGAAGAATAAATCAATCAAAAGTTGACCTTATTTGAACTTTTGACTATTGTCTTTCTTAATTGATTGCAAGTTCAACATCAATTGGCTCCTTATTGCCTCACATAAGTCATGAACTGCATTCTTTGCAATCATCTTGTAAGCTGCATGCACAACAACAGATGGCACATTGTTCATCCTACTGGAATAAAATAACCTATAACCAATGACCATAGTTGCAAATCTGACTATTGGATCTTTAATGTTGTTGACCGAAAATGCACGACCGTTAGAGGTGGTGTGAGTTAGTGTAATCACGGTCTCTTTTGAAATTTTCCTCAACTTTGGTAGTTCACCGGTTTGACAAAAACTAGTCACTGCATGAATTTCTTCCTTCGTAATTGTGTGAGACCTGTCAAGATACATATTCTCTCCATGCATATGACTAAGAATTATCCTAACATGCTCTTCTTCAAAATCTTCAAGAAAATATGCCGCATTATGAAAACCTTTCTCATGAACGCAAATGTATTTTGGTTTGATTTTCCCTCTTTTATCACACAAATATTTGAGCTATGAATAGATTGATAGTGATCCTAAAACCTCAATTTCATAGTCAATATAACTAGATAAATCACCTTTGATCATAACACCATCAGGAACTTGAGACAATGCAGTATATGATATTATTGTTTCTGATTCCATAGACTCCATAGGTTCACCAGTAATCCTAAGTCTCTCTGATTGCTTAGACGTTGATGCCATTCTGGATAAACTTAATTTGAGAGAGATTAACAAAATAATACCTTAATCCCTTCGTGGTGGCAAGGTTTCTAGTTGATCTCTTGAATGTACACCCATTTTTCCTTTACTAATCTTCGAATCTAATTCACCTTTTGATCCGCGACACAAATCCATTCATAATCAGCTACCAATTCTTTTTTTCTCTTTGCAGATGCTCAAAAACTCTTCTTCAAATGCAAATAGGGTAAAAATAACATTGTAAAACTCACTTTTATAAAATTACCCACTGCATTTATTACTCAACCAATAGGGTAACAAAACCTAATATGCTGCTTAACAAAAATCACTTATACTGATAGGTATATAACCTGTTGATAATCATTTGAAAACCGATAGACAATGATATCAAGGATTCTCACAAAACAACTCAAAATGAAAAAATCTCTTACCACACACTATTCAAGGGGTCTGGAAGTAGATTTAATGCTATGCTCCCCTTAGGCTTATTGAAAATCTTAATTCACTAGTGTAGGATCCTCCACACTAGGTGAAGGGTTAGATTCTTCTGCAGGCTTATCCTCACTCTTCTTCTTCTAGATTCTATTCATCTCCTCTCTGGTTTCCTCAACATCGACCTTCTACTTACCTTTATGATCTTCAAAGTAGTTAACCGGTTTGTTCTTCCTGGTTTTAAATTTTTTTTCCATGTGTCTTGGTTTGTGACAATGATAACAAGCTATCCTATATGATCTGCAAGGTCATGCATTACCTCTTCTAGTTCTCCTTCTATAGCTCATAGCCACATGATCATAATTATTGCAAATGGTGTAAATCACATTTATTACCTTTTCCATCTCATATGGACTAAATGGGTTGACATAGGGATTATTTTAGTTCATGTTTTCCCAGTTGTCATAGGTTCTTCTCTAGTGACCATTAGGTCTTGGATTCATGTGAGGTGCCAAATTGTTTTCTCCATATCTGCATTCAACTGATCTATGTCCATACATGTTTCATGTGAAACAATGACCTTCAAATCTTCTAGACACATACCTAGCATTAGCATTATAGCCTGTATTCTCACTAGGTCTACTTCTACACACATGAGCAATATATCCAGGTTTGTGATAGATAAAGCAAACAGGTTTGAAAGATTTCTTACCGATAGGCTTGTTAGCCTTAGGAGAAGTTTTACCTTTGTGCATGTTCCTCTTGGTACCAAAAGATTCTTCTTTCTTAGATGTATTGAAACCTAGTCCAAATGTGTCACCTTTCATCCTCTGAGATTGGATCTTTGACTCATCCAACATAGAAGAACTCTTATTGAACTTTTAAAGCTTCCCATTAGCCTCAGTGAGCTCTTTGGTAAGATCTTAATTGTGTTTTGTCAGAGTCTTGCTTAGAGATATTGCCATTTCAAGATCTAGCTGCAAAGCTTCTTTCTATTCCTTCTCCTCATGCCAATGTTCATGCAAAGTTGCATTCTCCTTTTTGATCTTAGCGATCTCATGATCTCTCTCTTTGATTAGGTCTTCAACTTCCCTTCTTACTTCAAGCTCTTGGCTCATGTGGATGTTAGATAATTGATCATTCCCAAATACATTGAGAGTGGGGGGGGGGGGGGTGAATCAATGTCTAACCAGTGGATGAAATATTTAAACTTGTTTGCAACTTTACAACCCAAATTAATGTATTGGTAAACAAGCAATAAAGCAATAAATATAAATAAGAGAGACAACATCAATGCACACCATAACACAAGATATTTTGGAAAGGAAACCCGGTAGGGGAAAAAACTTGATGGGATTTGTGACCCAATATTCACTCACTAGCCAATATGAATAAATATTACTGATACAATAGGGGCCTGTACATGCAGGAAGGCCAACAACCTAGAGCTCACTACTCAATACAAATTAGGAGTCACACTGACTACAAAATTAGATTATTAAATCCAATTACAATGTATTTCTCAAAATAGCATCTGCAATGCTGGATTCAGTACCAGTTTAAGCTCTGTTAAATACCTCTGCCATAAACCTTTCTTCACTCTACTCTGCTCTATTTTCTCATCAATTTTTTTTACATAAACTTCTTCTTTGCTTACATACCATACATACTACTCCAAAAAATGTCTTACAAGATCTCATACATATATGAGTCTTTACAATAAATCATGTTGGCTACAAATAATTAATTACACTACAATATAATTCGCATAAACAGAACTTTATCTTATGTCAGCCTAAGTGTCGGTATGGTTAATTGTTGGTGTAAACTGGATTCCAATGTGATTGAACTTTGTGTAGTTGTCAGTGTCAGTATGTGAAGTCTATTGCTGGTAAAATTGATAGAATCATGTAGAACCCTGTTACCACTTGGTTGCCATCAATTACAACATCAACCATTCTCATCTAAGTGTGTAATGCCAACAATCTCCCCCTTTGGCATTGATGACAACACTCATGAGAAAAATCAAAAATTAAAATTGCAAAAAATTGAAAGTGCTCGCCCTGAGAAAATGATCTCCTTCAGTATATTTTTCTCTCTATCACTCCCCCTTTGACATCAATGACAAAGGTTGTAAAAAAATAATCAAAAATTCAAAATTCTACCTCATTGCTTGTAACCTATTATGTACAATCTGAAAGATATCTGCTACAATCAAATTAAGTCCTTGCAAAAAATTATAACTATCAGAAATCATATCCTCTGTCTGTCGAATCATGTCAGTTAGATGATGCATGTGTTCCTCCGGTGATCTTCCTCTTGGAATAGTAGCCTTAGATAGTCCATTCTGATGTGTCAACAGATTGTCCAATCTTGGACCAAGTTTGTTCTTTAATTCATGAGCTTTTAATTTTAATCGAGCTTTCTCCTTTTCAAGATTTTCTATTTTCTCCTCATATACTGCCATTTCTTGATCTAAAACTGAAGTGAGTTTAGAAGAACCAATCAGGTTATCTACTATATCATCAATTTCCTTCTATGTCTATTTAATCTGATCGTCAATATCAACATTCAAATGGTGTGGCTTCCAAACATCTCTATACAGTTCCTTAAACTCCAAAATTGTTGAATTTAGAGCTGGTATTAAGGAATCTAACTTTCTTGTACAGTCCTCAATAGATTTATTAAATAAGTCTGTCTTTCCTTATTTATCCTTTCTCTAATTGTCTCCTCATTAATCTTATCAATCGACTGAATATTAGATGAAATGAATTTAGACAATGTGTCTAACTTACCAATAGAGCCTACAACATTATCTACCTTACATGCCCATGCTATCTATTGTAAAATAGGTAAGGTGTCATCAATAGCCTTAAATGCTAAGGCATTACATTTAGTGATCTTCTTGATAGAATCTAATAAAACATCTACCACATTTGTAGGTCTGAAGTCCATGGTGGAAGGGCTAGGCTCTGCAATAACTTTCTTTTCTTCAGATACTTGTCTAATTGCCTTAACCACTTCTTCCTTATTTCCATCATTGAGCTTTTCTGTATCCATTTTTGCTTCCTTTTGCTCACTTTGTGTGTCAACTGTGTTTACAACCTTACTGCCATCCTTACTTTCTATCTTGCTGATTGTCGGTTTAGCTATACTCTGTTCAGGTTCTTTCTCTATTAGTTTCTCTACCTTCTGTTGAGTATCAACATTTATAGTTTCAGTTTGTGTTTTTACTTCTGCTTCTGCTTGTGCTTCTACCGGTTTCTCAATGTTAGGTGAAGTAGCATCAAGGATGGTATCTATTATCTTAACTTCAATTGTTTCCTCAATATTCTGAGAGTCAATAGTGTTGACTGGTGGCTCAGAGATCTCAATATTTGTGGCTTCAGTTTTCTTTTCTTCAACATGCTCAAAATATTTATCTATAATTACATTGATATCCTAAGTGTCCACATTCATGGTAAATAGAATGTTTGACTCTGGATCAATATTCTCAGTTTTCACTTCCTTTGTTTTCTCTTCCTCATGTTCAACATGTGCCTCAACTTGTTCTTTAACTTTAACTTGTTCCTCTCCCACTACCGGTGGAGTGTCATCAGCCAGTGGGGTAAGTTATCCTTCATAGTCAAGTTAGGAATACCACCAACTTTGTTCTTACCCTTATCACTTTCCTGATATACTTTGGTGAAAGATTTGTCTATTTTATATCTATCCTTCTCTTCCTTCTTCTATTTTTCTATAAAGAATATATCCCATTTGTTAGTTGTTTCATCAACAATTTCTTTGACTGCCAACCATTAAGCTAACCTATTGGTGACCACTAGCAAAAATTGACTAGTTGGCTTCTACAATCAATTCATCAATCTACTATCGAGAATTGATAGGCTGAACCACCAACAATTCTTAAAATTTTAATTTATTATCCAATTTCATTATAGGCATTCTTTTTACCTCAAGTCTCAAATAAAAATCATTAGACAAAAAATCAACGACCTCAATTAAAAATTTCTTGTAAATATCAAGATGTAGAATGATACTTTCCTCAATTATTTCCTTATCAGAATCCTTGAAAGTATGATAACATTTGTTGACATTGCTGAGATTTCCATTCTGGGTAATTTCATTTATAATTTCTTCCAGGGATAGAATATCTGATACCTTAGGTGTCGATTTCATGACCATCTAGGGCAATCATGATATGGTCTCCATGTGAAATCTCTCAACTTGTCTAGCTCATGTCACCAATACAATATGTATCCAAATGGACCCTGTCTCAGTGCTCCCCCATAGCAGTACACATATGGTCGATGCGGTACTACCTATCTCTCTACAATCGGCCGACATATGGCTATGTGCTCAAATGCCCATACCTGTAAAAGTGTGACCCCACAGCTCAAAGTCTATACCCTCTGATATGCTATCTGATGCAACTAAAAATATAGCATGGCGAGCACACATGGTCCCCATGCATATACAGTCCCCTCTATCGCCATCTGCTCTAGCACTCTTCCCCATCCAATAGGGAATCCATGTCCTCGTCAGTCACCTGCTAATAGGCATGCCATAACCACTGCTATCACCACATATCGCTGATCATACTCTGCTGCCATGGTCTCCCAACGGATCTCCCTCTCTATGATATCAAGGTCATCTATGTCGCACTCGAATAATCTGCACAAAGAGTCTCTCCCTATCATTGGGTCATACACTACCCTCTCCCCACGAATCGAAATACGGAGGATACGCGACACGTCCTCTAGTGTCATAGTCGCCTCTCCAGTTGGAAGATGGAAAGAGGAAGTCTCTGAATGCCATTGCTCTGCCAAAGCGGTGAGAAGTCCTATTTTTGCCCTAATCTTGAGCATGTACGTAATGTAGTAGAATCCAAGTCCTGCTAATGTGTCTTTGTCAGTTATCGCAACATGAAACAGTCGGATCTGTTCTCCCGCGCGATCAATGGATACTGTCGACTCTGCATCACAATTGGGGCACAATTTGTCAATTTTAGGGTTTTCTCCTAAGGGCCGCATTCCCTTGTTTCATGCACCAATCAGGGTTTTCTTATCTATTTTTGACCTATCCTACCCTTATCCCTCTTTTCAGGATCATCTGCGCACTATTTTCGGTCAAACTAGAGTCCTAAGTGCACAATTGCAATTGTGCACATTGTCTTGCGCTTGTGTAGCATCAATCTCTGCCTGTGTACCTTACACAGGCATAGAACATCATTACATAGGCGCAGAATGCACCCACACAGGCGCAGTTCTGCATTTTTTCCTCCCCTGTGGGCCCTACAATGTCCCGCAATCAAGCAAAATCCATGAAATTGAACATATGGGTTTTTGAGCTACATATCGCTACTCCCACATCGTCCAGTCATCTGTATGTGCGTACACATTCCCCAAGGTGATCTGCCATTGGAATGTTCACCATCTCTCTGCAAGGGTCCTTTTTCCTGAGCAACAACTCCTCCACTTTGGCCAGTGCAAATGAACTCTTTTCCTTCTCCTTGTTTCCTATATAGATCTTTGTCAGTACCTAGATGGATGTGCATTCTCTCCATCTTATGATGGCCGCGGTCTTTTTTGCCTTCCACTGCTTGTCCTTTGTGCATTCAACCTTCAATTTTTGATCCGTTCGAACCTATCATCTTCTGTCATTCTTATCGATCACTTGGCTTCTTTTCTAGATTTTTTCGGCCAATTCCTTGAGGGGGCATGCATATGTCATTGTTATTTTCTAGGGCATTTTCATTATTGTTCTTTGAAACAACGCTTAGAATCGCATTGTCTCAAAGAGGGGCAAAATGTAGACGTCTAAAAATGGTCAATGCTTGTGGAGTCATACTTTAACATTTGCGCATTGTCTTATTTTAGGGTTCTTGTGTTGCATTAACATTTCTTCTATGTCGCGCACTTGGTCTTTATCATTTGCGAGCATTGAGTCCTTCTTCTATATTCCTCATTTTTCTCGCTTTCGAATTAGGTCTTGTCGATAGCAATCTTCAGTCATGATTTTGGTCGATCTTATCCTGTCACATCATGGTGCGTGCTCATTTATCATGATTTTGGACATCATCAATCCTAATCGATGATAGAATTAGGGTTTTGTCCTCTTATCAATCTTTCAATCATCTTTAGCTTGTTAGTAATCATTTGTGATTATCAACTTTTCAATCTTGTCATTTTGCAATCGATTCGTCATCAATCCTTGTCCTTGTCAGTCTTGTCATTTTGCGATCGATTCATCATCGATCCTTGTCCTTGTCAATCTTGTCATTTTGCGATTGATTCATCATTGATCCTTGTCCTTTTCAATCATGTCAATTTGGATCGATTAGTCATTGTTCCTCATCAATTGGTGCCTATCAATTTGATCTCCTTGTCAATCTTGGTCAATTTGTCATTAATTTTTGTCAACCAATCTCAATCATTTATCAACATTGGTCCTTTGTCAATCAGAATCATGATTGAACCTACATTAATTTCTTGTTGTCTTGACCTAATTCCTTGTCCTCTTATTTCTAGGGTTTTATGATTTGTTCATTTAATCCTTTTCTTCTTCTTTGTGGGTTAAATAAATCTATTTATTTAGTCCTAGGTCTCTTTCATGAATTAATTAATGGATGAAAACCTATTAATTAATTCACCTAATTTATATTTCATCTTTTTCCTCAATTTTCTAATTTTCTAATTTCGCCTAATTCCTAATTTCTATTTCTCCTATTTTCTTTAATTTTTCTAATATTTCCCCTAATTTCATTCTTTCATTTTCTCCTATGTTTATGCTTCCATTTGTTGCAATAATGGAGGCTATTTTCTCTCATCCCTTTTGACATGGGAATGGCATTTCCATCTTGTCATAATTTGTCATACATCTTGCATAGAAACTTGCCATAATTTGTGCATAATTTGTCATACACCTTGCATAGAAATTGTCATACATTTGTCATAATTTTTCCATTCTTGATTTGAATTTCCTTTCAAATCTCTTCATGCCAATCTTGTCCTCTCCAAGTTGTCTATAAATTGGATGATTTTCTTCAATGAAAAGGGAATCAATCACATTTTCAAGTAACCTTATACTGCGAATTTCATCAATAACTTGCTTTCCACTTGCATTTTGCACTTGTAGGTGAGATCCACATCAAATTTGAAGGTAAAAGAAGAACAATGGAGCCACATGAAGGAGATATCTGCATTGGTTTGCTTTTATTTCATTTGATTTGAATATCTTGTCTTTATGTCTTCATTGATTGGATTGGGATTGCTTTCATAACAACTTTACGTTTTGTGGTTGCCCTAATTGCTATTGTTTTGATGATTTTCAATTTCCTGATCTACATTTTGGTGAACCCGACGTGAACTAACCCCTTAACCATGTTTTGAGTGCTTTTGAGCTGTTTGTAGGTGAAAAACTCAAGAAATAGGGCGACTCAGAGCTCTCTGGGCACTTCTGTGCCTGTGTTTATGGGTTTTGCGCCTGTGTTGAGGCATTTTGTGCCTGAGCAAGGCCAGAAACAGAGGTGAAATCAGTTGTTTTTACTTGCAAATTTGTTTGTTTTCATTCTATTTCTTGCATTCTGGTTTTTCTTTGGTACTAATTCTCTATGCAGCATCTTGGCGTTACGTGTGACGAAGACTAAAAATGCAACTACTAATGAATCTTATGTAGGACATGGTCAAAGACTCTCATTAAAACATCTTGCTTGTGATTTTTAAAGTAGTTGCACATTTCATTTCTTAAAGGTTAATGAACACCATGCATGCTTTGTATATTTTTAATTTGATTGCATGTTTTAAACCTTAGAACTGGGCCTACCTCCTGATTTGCCTGGCACTTCGCACAAGCATTGGTGAGAGGGAACGACCCAAAGTGGTGACAGGCTAAAGCCAAGCTCTTCCGAATGACTCTAAATAACTATGGATGCAACAAAAGTTGTAGACAACGGGTGCTGGAATGGTATTGCGATGATTTATTCACCAGATCAATACCCACCCGAACGAATGCCCTTACTAGAATCTCTTATTTTTAGATGCCAAAATCCTTCTATCTATTGGCTCAGGCGTTGTGATACGCACATGCCGAAAACACCTCTCATGTACTCCTCAGTTAGAGATAGAAAGTTCTTGGGAAGTGATGCCCCTTGAAATCGAAGCTTGGTATGCCCGAGAAGTGAGTGAACTATAAGGGGGAGCCAGTGCTACCAAGCATCTAGCTATCCGGCTGAGTGTTGTATTTTATGGTTAGAGGATTCAACAAATATTGCCCTTGCCAGCCATAGGATTTGTTGTGAATGTGCTTGATTGTCTTGAGTCAAAGTCAAACAAATATTTTTGTCTTCCGTGATTGTCAAAAGTTAAATCAAAAACAAACTTTCAAAAGTGCTCATAATCAACTTGGGTTTTCAAAATCAACAACCTTCAATTCAAAACAAAATCCAAACAAAAGTCCAAATTTGTCCAAGTATTCATCAAACATTTGAACATGGCTTGTCAAAACATTGAATATCTTTGTTTCAAAATTCATGTCACTTTAGGCTAGGTTTTGCATAGTCCAACTTAGGTCCTAGGACATATTGTCATCTCCCTTCATTTTAGTCCTTTTCATTGCAAGCATCCTCATTTTGCACTTAGGTTCAAAATCATTTCCCTAAGTTTGTATTTCATTGTCATATCCAAGCTAGATTTCCATTTAGCTGACATTCATGCATTATCTTTGTCATGCTAAAATTAGGTCTTGCCTAGGTTGCATTTTGCATATTCCAAGTCATTGGTCTTCGCATATCCTTATCATTGTATTGTCATCTTGTCTTGGCTTCATCTTGTCATATCATATCCTTAGATAATTTTCATGTCATATCCTAAGTCATTGTCATAATCATTGCCTTCTTGCATTTAGTCTCAAAAATTTGGTTTGTCAAATTTGAAAAATCAAAACTTTGGATGATACCCTAAGTTGTTGATAGGGAGTCTTGACCATGTCAAAAATTTGTCCTTTCATTAATATCATTTTTGTCAAACCTAGCTTAGTATCCAAGCATATAGGTGAGACATTGTCAATTTGTCCTAATGTCCTTTGGTCCTTTATCCTTTAAGGTCTTGGCTTCATCTCAACTTCCCAAGGACGAGTCTTTAGGTTTGCATTCCAAAAAGTTTGTCCAAATCTTGAAAAACAACAAAAACATAGGCTGCATTCTTGCCATAGATTGCATTTTCATCTATTTAGGTTGCATTTAGTTGCATATCATACATCATCCTTTTAAAATCAAAAAAATCCCAAAGATATTGCATTTGCATAGTGACATGCCTATTGAAACAAGGTCAAAATCTAAGAAGATGGGTGAACCAACATATCAACCCATTGACAACGTATCAAACTCACAGTTTCAACCTAGTCAAACATTACAAATTGAAGGTTTGTCAAACACATCATTACCACAATATGGAATGGTTCAACTTGGACCACCTCCATTATATGAGCCAGTGTTTGTACCCATGAAACCGGGATATGGGAGTGTTCCACCAATGCCAAGGGAAAATGCACCTTTTGACTGGAATCAACTGAACCTGCAACATGAAATTCAAACTCAAACATTACATGAGGAACAAACTCTTTCACAAGGATTTGGTTCAGATCAAGGCATTCAACAAGAAATAAATCCAAATATTTTACCAGATTCTTCATTAGATTCTGATGCTTTTGATGATGTTGATATGTTCCTTAAAGATCCGAAGTTGACAAAAAAGATGGATAAATTCTTGAACAAGGTCTTTAAGATGTTTCCACAAAAATATCTTGATATGATGAGTAATGTGACCTCCTAAAATGAGCAAAATAATGTGCAAAAACAACAAGGTGGTGATTTGTTAAGTTTCTCTCCACATCCAAATGAAGAAAATGTGCAACAAGAACCCCAACACATGTTGTTGAGTAAGCGTGCTTCACAAACTTTGACAATGACTATTCCACAAAAGTCAACATTCGAAACAATAAACAATCCATTGTTTAATGCAACACCTTTAACACAAGATCAAATGATGGCCACACAAATGTTGACAGGTGTCCCTCAATAAGAAGTGATTCCTCGAATACCTAAAAGTGGATCCAACTCTAATATGCAAGAAAGCTTTACGACTGGAATGCCTGATCTTACGAATGTTCAAAACAATTCTACAATGCAACAATGTTCATATGTCCCATCAAGTTCAATACATTTGGCAAATACTCAAGTACCAGTTATGCAAAATGTTGTGACAGATCCTTCGATAGTGGCAACACAAAGAGCCACAAATAGTGGTGTGCACCAACAACAAGTGTGGAAACAATTGAGGAATGCACAAAAGGCACAATCAAATGCGCAAACAAGCAATGCACAACAACAACAATATCACATTCAACAACAAGTTGCAATGTCTTCTGGACCATTACAAGTCAATTCAAACTTGCAACCACCACAATGGATTGGACAAACAACACAACAAGTAAATGCAAGTGCCATACCCCATCTAAAGGGGAAACAACAGAAACCTCCCAAACAAAGTTTTTTGCAAATGATGGGATTTACATCAGGACAACAACAATTGGCACAAAGTCAGCAAATTCTGATTCGTCAGCATCAACAACAACATGTGCCTCAATATGTGCCAGGAAAAACAAGTTATCATATGTCACAACCACAACTGATGTCCATGCAATATCAACAACAACCTCAATCGCAATATCAACCAAGGCTACAAATGATGATTCCATCACAAGAAGCACAGCAAAAGGGTCATTGTCAAGGCATGGCACAACCATAGCAACAAGAGCTGTATCAAGAACTTTATATGCTAGAGACACCAAAGACAAAAGTTTTAGAGCATCAATAGCCAATGGAGAGCATGATGTATCAACAAAGAGTACACCCAAGAATGAATGATGAACTTCCAAAATCTTTGCTATCTGACACAATTACACAACAACTTGAGAAGTTGTAATGAAAAATCGATGCATTAAAAACCAAAGGGACAAAGAAATTATACATAGATCAAGATTTATGTCCTAATCCATTTGACAAGAGCTTGTACATGCCTCCCTTTCCTAAGCTTTTTGAGGCACCTAATTTTGAGAAATATAAAGGGCAAGGCAATCCAAAAGACCATATTCAAGCATTTTTCGTAGCATGTACTGAAGTGAGCTATGAGGAAACATATTTGATGTGCTTATTCACATGAAGTCTCACAGGACAAGCCATAGATTGGTATTCGCATTTGCCAGGGAACATAAAGACATGGCCGGAATTGGTTCAAAATTTTATATCCCACTTCGCATTCAACATTGACAATGAAGTGACCATGTCAGCTTTATGCAACACAAAGCAAAAGCAAGGTGAACCATTAGTAACTTTCTTACAAAGATGGTGAAGCTTGTACAATCGTTCTTCCCTAGATATACCTGAAGAACAACAAGTGAACTTATTTATTCAAAATTTGGTCCCAGAAATGATGTATGAGCTCAAACTGAAGAGTCCTAGTACCATTGAGAAGCTCATTAAGAAAGGGATGAACATTGAAAATGCTCTTGTAGCTAAGGGACTCATTAAGCTCAACAAAGACAGTGACAACACAAACAATTCAGGGGACAAAAATAGATTTTGGTACAAAAACAAGAATGTCACTAATGATGGCGTTGTCGACGCAAGAGTAGTGAATGCAAATCAACCCAAGTTCATGATAAAGAAATTGAGTGCTCCTAATATGTCGGCTATGCAACAAAATTAGACACAAGCAAGCAATGTTATTCAACAGCCGCAATACCAACAGTATAATCAACAACAGGGTCAGCAACAAAACCAACAATGAAAACCTTTCAGATCACGGGATGGGCCTCCTCGACAGTTTACACCATTAGGAGAGCCTATTGAATCAGTAATGAAACAATTGATACAAGCAAATTTTATCAAGTTACCAAATGTTAAGGAAGAACCATTGGTAAAGCCGCATTGGTGGAATGATAATGCATATTGTGAATACCATCGATCAAAAGGACATAAAACCGCATCTTGTTTTCAATTGAAACATATGATTGAAGACTTGTTAGATCAAGGGGTAATTGAGGTAGACCCACCCAACGCGACCTCTAACACTGATCATACAATTCTCAAAACTCCTTTGCTTGATCATGACAAGGGCAAAGCATCTTCTTCAAACTCTACCCAAACAACGAATCTTAATTATGCAAATACTGGTTATAACAATGTCATCAATTGTTTTCGAGCATCAAATGAGTATGTTTCCACCATAAGAATAAAGGGACAAGGTCCTTCTTGTGCAGTCACCACTCGTCGATCCAAAATAGTCCTGAAAGGAGCTCCTGTAATTCCTCCCAAATCAACTCCTACGAGTCAGTATAATCTCCTAGATCATCTGGGAAAGACACCTGCACAAATATCAATTCTCAAGTTGTTGAAAATGTCCCCTATGCATTGCACAGTCCTAGATAAAGCTTTAACTAAGTCCACCATCCCGAAAAACATTGATGTTGACCAGTTTCAAGCCTGAATTGGACATCTCACTATTTCCCAACACGTTGCCTTTTCTGATAATGATATTTCCCCTGATAAGCTCCCTCATAATGATTCTTTACATCTTGAAGTCTTTGTCCATAATTGCAAGATCTGACAAGTCTTGATAGATGGCGGAGCAGTTCTTAACATCTGTACCTTGAGAGTAGTCATTGGTTATGGTTATATAGAAAATGACATTGATTCTTCCAGAAGAATAACAATCAAAGCATATGATGATGTTGAGCGCCCATCTAAAGGGGTAATTTCATTGCCTATCAGAGTAGGTCCAATGACAAAAAACACTTTCCTACAGGTCCTAGACCTTGATCTCCCTTACAATATGATTCTTGGCCATCCGTGGATCCACACAATGAAAGCAGTTCCATCTACTTATCACCAGTGTTTAAAATATCCTTACAATGGGACTGAGATAACAATTCCAAGAGATTGTAATCCATTTCAATTTTGTGCTAATCTAAAGGATTCCCTGCAGCAACAAGTCCTAGTCAATAGAGAGGCCCACTCACATAATTATGTGGATCCTAATAAGTTGTTAGATGTTGTCAAGGAAAATTGAAGATACAGGACCAAGGATGCGGAGAGTATTCAATGGCTCAAACATTCCTCATTGGGAATTTACCAATATCTACAAAATCACATGGCAAACCACATTTGTTGCAAAAGGAACCTAAGATAGTCATTCAATATCAGCCCCCCACTACATTTACAAAATGGGGTGAACTTAACAAGGAAACTTTGGATGATGATGTAACAAATTGGCTTTATAAGGATCAAATTGATACACCACCTATCAAATTGCTAGTGGAGTGGTATGGAAAAGGGTTTACTATAATGCAGAAAAAGGGATATGATGGCTGTAGTGGTTTAGGCCCTGACAAGAAAGGAAGACTAGAACCTATTATACCTAAGATGTGACATCCAACTTTAGGGTTAGGTTTTGTACCATTGCAAATTGGAACCTCACCTACCAAAGTGACCACGTGTGGAAAAGGGCGTGACTTTGATGATGAAACAACACCTAAGGATACCCAACCTGAAATTGATTCCAATGAATGGGAGTGGAGTTCCTTTTCTTTTAGCTCCTATGCCCTTGAAAATGTTTTCCTTGACCCTGATGATTTGCCCATGGAAGACAAACATGAAATAACTCCCCCTCCTAAAACATGTCCTAATGCTTGGATAGAGTCATTCTAGGACCCAAGCTCCGAATCAAATATGAGCAGTTCAAACAGTGATACCATGGACATTCTTATCCTTACCATCTTGGCCCTAACTCTCCTTAAAACTGATGATGACATACCCCTTGTCTATCCACAACTTATCCAACATGACCAACAAGAACCACTCAAATTGGATTGTTTTCAAAATGATGAAGCCATTGTAGAATTCCTTGGACTACGAGAAGGAATACCACGAGGCGATCATAAGGCAGGGTTTTCTATTGATTTAGATTCCATAGCATATTTTGGGGAGTCAACTCCATCTTCTAGTCATAAAAATGAAAAAGAAAAAGAAAAAGTAAAAAATCAAAAGAATAGGTCTTTGAGTGAAAATCGTAAGGCACTCTCTGACCATGGAAAAGTAAAAATAAAAGATGTACCTGCATGTGAAAACCTCTCTAAGGTGCCCAAAGGTGGAAGATTGGACATACCCTTGTCAAGTCAAGATAAATCAACATTGCTTGTGGAAATGACGAAAGAGATAAATTTGGGTACACCTGATAACCCTAAGGTCATTCATTTCGCTGCTTCTCTATCAAAACAAGAAAAGATAGATTTTGGTAATTTCTTTCTTGAGAAGAAGATCAATTTTGCATGGTCTTATGTAGATATGCCCGACCTTGATCTAGAATTAGTCCTTCATCACTTACCGTTAAAACCAAATGCCAAGCTCGTCAAGCAAAAACTCAGAAAGATGCATCCCCAGGTGGCTCTCCTAGTCAAAGTAGAACTCAAAAAATTATTAGATGTGGGCTTTATCAGACCAATTGATTATGCAGATTGGATTTCAAATTTGGTACCAGTTAGCAAAGTAACTGGGGGCATCAAAATCTATATGGATTTTAGGGATCTCAATAAAGCATGCCCTAAAGATGACTTTCCATTGCCGAATATAGACATCATAGTTGACATGACTACCGGATATGAAATGTTATCATTGATGGATGGTTTTTTTGGATATAATCAAATTCGCATTGCTCCTGAAGATCAACATAAGATTGCATTCGCATGTGCTTGGGGTACCTACTGCTAGAATGTGATGCCCTTTGGCCTTAAAAATGCTGGAGCAACATATCAAAGAGCTATGACAACAATTTTCCATGATTTTATGCATACTTTGATGGAAGACTATGTTGATGACCTATTATCCAAATCCGTCACAAGAGATAGTCATCTAGCCATCCTTGGCCCAATCTTTGATCGAATGGAAACCTACAAGCTCAGACTCAACCCAAAGAAATGTGTCTTTGGTGTCACAGCCAACAAATTATTAGGGTACATTGTTTCTCACAGAGGAATAGAAGTAGACCCAACAAAAGTTAAAGCAATAATGGATATGCCTCCTCCTTCCAATCTCCATCAACTAAGAAGTTTGCAAGGGAAGTTATAGTCAATCCGCCAATTTATAGCTCACTTGGTAGACAAATGTCATCCATTCCAACATTTATTGCATAAAGGTGTCCCTTTTAAATGGACTGAGCAATGTCAATCAACATTCAAAACTCTTAAGGATTATCTGATGTCACCACCTATTCTAATGCCTCCTATAGCAGGGAAGCCATTCATATTGTATATCTCTGTAACTAAAACGGCATTGGGAGCTCTCTTAGCCCAACAAGATGAGAAAGGAAAAGAACGGGCTATTTATTATATCAGTCAGACACTAGTGGGCTATGAACTGAATTATTCAACTATTGAATGGGCATGTTTAGCAGTGGTATATGCAACACAGAAGCTTCAACACTATATGCTAAATCAGCAGACATTGTTAGTTGCAAAAATTGATCCCCTGAAATACTTGCTTAGTAGGGCAGCTTTGACAAGTCGCCTGGCAAAGGGGGTTATGATCCTAAGTGAGTTTGATATTGAGTACATTGAGAGCAAGGCAATAAAAGGACAAATCATAGCAGATCAACTTGCCGAGGCACCTCTTCATGATGATCATCCAATGTTGACAAATTTCCCTGATGAATCAGTATTTTCTCTTACTTCTTCTAAGGAATGGCAATTATACTTTGATGGATCTCACACAAAGTATGGCTCAGGAGCAGGTATATTGTTAGTCACCCCTCAAGGAGATGCTATCCCAAAGTCATATAGGATCACTTTCCATTGCACCAATAATATTGCAGAATATGAAGCTTTGGTCACAGGACTCAGAATAGCAATCCAATGGAACATTACACATCTGCAAGTCTATGGAGATTCCCAGTTAGTCATCTGTCAAGTGAATGATGACTATGAAACAAAAGATGAAAAGCTTCTTCCCTACAAGCATATGGTGGATTTCTTCAAGACAAAATTTACTGATATCCATTTCAGTCAAGTTCCAAGAATTCAAAACAAGTCAGTAGATGCTATGGCAACTATTGCTTCCATGTTAAATATGCCCCACAATATGGATAGATGTGAATTTTTGGTCTAACAGTTGCTGGTGCCTTCTTTTGAAATAATGACAACAGATGTGATGTGTGTTCTTGTTGGTCCTAATTCCCCATGGTACAATGACATCTATTGGTATTTGAAATCTCAAACCTTGCCACCTAACCTTTCCTCTAACCAACACCAAGCCTTCATACGCCAAACTGCCAAATATGTCATGATTGCAGACACCCTTTACCATCTTTCCTTTGACCACACCCTCCTTAGGTGTTTGGATTCTGATGAGGCACAAATGGCTTTACGCAAGGTTCATGATGGTATATGTGGGGGCCATTTCAATGGTCTGAGTCTAACTAAAAAGTTGGTTCATGCTGGATATTATTGGCCAACCATGGAAAAGGATGCTCATGCTTTTGTCAAGAAATGCTACAAATGTCAAATACACGGAAATTACATTCATGCGCCAGCTCAAGAACTTCACTCTGTCATATCTCTGTGGCCCTTTTCTCAATGGGGATTGGATCTTATTGGCAAGATTCACCCGACATCTACAAACGGACACAAATTCATCATCATAGCCACAAAATACTTTACAAAATGGATCGAGGCTATCCCTATGACCTATATCACTAGTGTTCAAATTTCAAAGTTTCTACTAAATTATATCATATGCAGATATGGGGTTCCCCTTGCAATAGTCATAGATAATGGCCGTCCATTCAAAAATAAAGATGTCATGGAACTATGTGAAAATTTTTGCATCCAACACCATTTCTCCAGTCCTTACTATCCACAAAGTAATGGTCAAGCCGAAGCATCAAATAAAACCATCATTAAGATCTTGAAAAAGGTTGTCAATGACGCTGGTCGAGATTGGCATGTACAGTTGAATCCAGCACTATGGGCTTATCGCACTTCCATCCGCACACCTACTGGTGCAACACCTTATTCCTTGGTGTATGGTGCAGAAGATATTTTACCCTTGGAAGTGGAAATTCCCTCTTTGCGTGTTTCCCTGCAACATTTGATTGATGATGAGATGCACAGAGTCTCTAGGCTACATCAGCTTGAGATGTTAGATGAGAAACATTAGACAACCCTGACACATTTGCAAGCATATCAAAACCATCTCTATCGCTCTTATAATAAGAAGGTCAAAGGGTGACACTTCGAAGTGGGAGACTTGGTCCTAAAGGCGAACCTGAAGAATACACAATCTACTGACATCATCAAAGGAAAATTTGAGCCTAATTGGGTTGGGCCTTTCATAGTTACTGTAGCCTATGGTTCAGGGGCATATCAGCTTGCCACCCCAGACGATGAACCTCTGTCAGATACTACAAATAGCATGCACCTTCGAAAGTACTGGGCATAGTTTTTCTGTCACCAGTTCTTCAATATGATCCTGAAAAAATACAAAAAAAATCAAAAAGCTCAAAAATACAAAAAAATCAATAAAAGTGAAAAATTCAAAAGAAGAAAAAAAAAAAGTAAGTAAAGAAAAATAATTCGCCCTCTAGTGAAAACCTGGCAAACAGGCGCCATGTGTAAAAGACTATTGCTCTGTTATCTATCATGACTTCTAGCTGTACCTTCCCCCCCGCAGGTTTATCACAATCATCCTTGCCCTGACCCAATGTTTTGTTCCAGGCCTGTGATTGGTCAACATCATTGTCTTGCATACTCAAGCTCCAGTCCTTGTGCATATGTTTTGGTCTTGGTCGCGGTATATGTCTTTCAAATTTTCATTGGGTGAGCGCCCCTTGTCATGATCAATTACTGGAGTTATTGCTACGTGTGGACTAGAGCTTTCTTATCATATAATGTCCTGAAAAAATCCCTAAAAATCAAATAATGTCCTGAAAAAATCCCTAAAAAGTCAAATAAAGTCCTCAAAAAAGAAAAAAAATTGTAAAAAACTCGAAATTCCTACAAAGTGAAAAACATCAAAATCCAAAAACAATTTCTTTGGCATTTTGCATTTTGTCAATAAATGGTCCCCTTTGTGCATAGATAGATAGTTGAGCATACATCCAATGAAAATCAATCAAACATCTTGCTTTAATGAAATCACGCATTAACAGATGAACTATTTGACTAAGAAAGCATTCAACCCGATCACAGTTGTCACATCAATCCAAATAGCATCAACATTATCATTGGTCCTTGTCAACATTATCATGGGTCTTATACAGGGTGTGGTATTCTCAAAACCAAACTGTGTCCTGTCTTCAATGGGGTACCGCATTCCCTGAAACCAGACAGCATGATCATTCTTGTTTTCCACTTTTGACAATGATGATCAGACTGTTTGTTTGACTTGGTTGAATTTGTGCGTTTTATTTTTTTTACTGATTTATCTTTGGCTTTGATCATGTTCCTATGTTGCTCGATGATGTCACTGAGTGATTTAGAGTGATTGGGATGGTTCATGGTCCCTTTCCTTTTTTGTTGTGTTTGTTGTTTGTGGAATGTTTGTCACAAACTGGGGCAACTATATCATTGGGTGTCTACGATAAGTACAGTCACTTTGTGAACGCCGCATAGACCTTGACCGTTGATGTATGCACCCTAGGATGCTTCACTCATTCCTTGTGTGTGATGTGTCTATCTTTTGCAAAAGGGGTTGTGTTCTAGCTCTGGCCTTCAATGCCATGATGCTCTACATCCGCTTTGCTACAATAAATAAAGGTTCTCACCTACTTATGTGCATTTGTGAAAGCAAGTTTTCCTTCATCTCTAACTGTCCTCTGTCTAAGTTCTTCTTACTAACATTTCTTCCATTAGTCTTGGTAGTCCGTTCGGTCTAGTTCTCCGATCTCTAAAAATAAAAAATAAAAATAAGCTGCATCTTGCATTCATTGGTTAGTACATTTGCATTATATCAAGCCCATACAAAGCATTTTATCCATCTCATCTTATAAATGCATCAAAAACATAAAAAACATTCATACATGTTACAAAGATAGTACATATACGGTGCATAAGACATCCATACATGGAAAGTAAATATAAGCCATAACACATTGCATCCCATCATATAGCTGCATATCATATCATATATCAATATCGGAGTACAAAATTAGACTGTTTGTCCTATATATGGCCCGTAGGCTGAGTGCATAATGTCAAACTATATATGTCTCCATCATAAGGAGCATGTGCCTTTGTCACTGGGTGCTCCCTCTATCCTCCTCATCCATGCCATGTCTCAAGGATGAAGCCCCTCCTGTCTCTAGTCCTGGCTATGGTGGTCTCATAGGTCCACTCACCCCCATGCTGCTCACTGACCTCCGAGAGTGTGGCCTGCTCTCTATCCTCGATCATGACCGATATGATGTTACTCTTTGCTCTAGTGGAACTGCACTCTCATATAGAGTCCTCAAATGGTGCATCTCATCTCCTGCCGATAATAACATCTCTGCCATTTCACGCGCACTAGCATCCCTAATCGACCCAACATACTTGGTCACTCTCTGCTCTGCTTGTTGTGCCTGGGCTATCGCGGTATCTCGAGCCACTGTCAGCCTGGTTATCTCTGCTCTGTACCTATCCCTCTCAGTTGACCACTGATCTTGGTCTGTCCTCAAGCTAGCATTCTGTCTCTCCAATGTAGCAATGTAATCATGCTGACTTGCTATGGCAGCCCTACATATATACATCTCCTCTATGCTAGTTGTCTCCAGGCCCTATGGGTATATCCTGCAATGACTCATGATCTGCTGGATCTGACTCATCTCTTTGCATGCACCTAGGACTCTCCTCTTCCTCATCGTCCTCCTTAGCTTCCTCATCCCACTCATCCTCGTCCCCCTCTTCCTCCTCCCCCTCATCCTCCTCCCCCTCATCCTCATCATCTCCCTCCTCGTCATTTTCTTCCTCATTATCTCCCTCCTCCTCTCTAGCGAGTGGGAATTCCTCCTATCTCCTAGGTACCAGAATATCAGGATCCATCAATGGCACTGGCTGCTATCGTGCAAACCATTGCTCATACCTCTCTGTCATCCTGACATCTATAACATCTGATCTCCAATCCCACTGTCTCCGCTATAACTGTGTGAAGTCAGCATATGCTATGTGTGGCTAAATCATCCTCCCCCACTGACTCGTCTCTCTGTGGGATCGGGCAAAGTGTGCAGTCCCTATCGGTACATACTGCCTCTCTCCAAACTATCATCTGACTCTCTCTAGTAGATACATCTCAATCACTCTCTGGTGATTCACTGGTCGCCCAATCAGGTATCTCTCCTATCTGCAATACGGTAGCTCATTGCCATCATCTGACCATCTAGGGCAATCATGATATGGTCTCCATGTGAAATCTCTCAACTTGTCTAGCTTATGTCGCCAATACAATATGTATCCAAATGTACCCTATCTCAGTGCTCCCCCATAGCAGCACACATATGGTTGATGCAGTACTACCTGTCTCTCTACAATCGGCTGACATATGGCTATGTACTCAAATGCCCATACCTGTAAAAGTGTGACCCCACAGCTCAAAGTCTGTACCCTTTGATATGCTATCTGATGCAACTGAAAATATAGCATGGTGAGCACACATGGTCCCCATGCGTATATAGTCCCATTTGTTGCCATCCGCTCTAGCACTCTTCCCCATCCAATAGGGAATCCATGTCCTCGTCTATCACTTGCTAATAGGCATGCCATAACCATTGCTATCACCACATATCGCTGATCATACTCTGTTGCCATGGTCTCCCAGCGGATCTCCCTCTTTATGATATCAAGGTCATCTACGTCGCACTCGAATAATTTGCACAAAGAGTCTCTCCCTGTCCTTGGGTCATACACTACCATCTCCCCATGAATCGGAATATAGAGGATACGCCACACGTCCTCTAGTGTCACAGTCGCCTCTCTAGTCAGAAGATGTAAAGAGGAAGTCTCTAAATGCCATCGCTCTGCCAATGCAGTGAGAAGTCCTGTGTTTGCCCTAGCATGTACGTAGTGTAGTATAATCCAAGTCCTGCTAATGTGTCTTTGTTAGTACTCCTGAGTCTCTATTGCAACATGAAACAGTCGGGTCTATTCTCCTGCGCAACCAATGGATACTGTCGACTCTGCATCACAATTGGGGCATGATTTGTCAATTTTAGGGTTTTCTCCTAAGGGCTGCATTTCCTTGTTTCATGCACCAATCAGGGTTTTCTTATCTATTTTTGACCTATCCTACCCTTATCCCTCTTTTCAGGATCATCTGCGCGCTGTTTTTGGTCAAACTAGAGTCCTAAGTACATAATTGCGCTTGTGCACACTGTCTTGCGCTTGCACAGCATCAAGCTACACCTGTGTACCTTACACAGGAGCAAAACATAATTACACAGGTGCAGAATGCACCCACACAAGCACAGTTCTACATTTTTTCCTCCCCTGTGGGCCCCGCAATGTCTCGCAATCAAGCAAAATTCATGAAATTGAACATATGGGTTTTTGAGCTACATACTGCTGCTCCCACGCTGTCTGGTCATTTGTAGGTGCATACACATTCCCCAAGGTGATCTGCCATTGGAATGTTCACCATCTCTCTGCAAGGGTCCTTTTTCCTGAGCAACAACTCCTCCACTTTGGCCAATGCAAATGAACTCTTTCCCTTCTTCTTGTCTCCTATTAAGATCTTTTTCAATACCTAGATGGATGTGCATGCTCTCCATCTTATGATGGTCACGGTCTTTTTTGCCTTCCACTGCTTGTCCTTTATGCATTCGACGTTCGATTTTTTATCCGTTCGAACCTATCATCTTCTGTCATTCTTATCGATCACTTGGCCTCTTTTCTAGATTTTTCTGACCAATTCCTCGAGGGGGCATGCATATGTCATTGTTATTGTGTGGGGAATTTTCATTATTGTTCTTTGAAACAATGCTTAGAATCGCATTGTCTCAAAGAGGGGCAAAATGTAGACGTCTAAAAATGGTCAACGCTTGTGGAGTCATACTTTAACATTTGCACATTGTCTTATTTTAGGGTTCTTGCATCGTATTAACATTTCTTCTATGTTGCACACTTGGTCTTTATCATTTGCGAGCATTGAGTCCTTCTTCTGCATTCCTCATTTTTCTCGCTTTTGAATTAGGTCTTATCGATAGCGATCTTCAGTCATGATTTTGGTCGATCTTATCTTGTCACATCATGGTGCGTGCTCATTTATCATCATTTTGGACATCGTCAATCCTAATTGATGATAGAATTAGGGTTTTGTCCTCTTATAAATCTTTCAATCATCTTTAGCTTGTTAGTAATCATTTGCGATTATCAACTTTTCAATCTCGTCATTTTGCAATCGATTTGTCATCGATCCTTGTCCTTGTCAACCTTGTCATTTTGTGATCGATTTGTCATCAATCCTTGTCCTTGTCAATCTTGTCATTTTGCGATCGATTCATCATCGATCCTTGTCCTTTTCAATCATGTCAATTTGGATCAATTAGTCATTGTTCCTCGTCAATTGGCGCCTATCAATTTGATCTCCTTGTCAATCTTGGTCAATTTGTCATTGATTTTTGTCAACCAATCTCAATCATTTATCAACATGGGTCCTTTGTCAATCAGAATCATGATCGAACCTACATTAATTTCTTGTTGTCTTGACCTAATTCCTTGTCCTCTTATTTCTAGGGTTTTATGATTTGTTCATTCAATCCTTTTCTTCTTCTTTGTGGGTTAAATAAATCTATTTATTTAGTCCTAAGTCTCTTTCATGAATTAATTAATGGATGAAAACCTATTAATTAATTCACCTAATTTATATTTCATCTTTTTCCTCAATTTTCTAATTTGCTAATTTCTCCTAATTCCTAATTTGTATTTCTCCTATTTTCTTTAATTTTTCTAATATTTCCCCTAATTTCATTCCCTCATTTTCTCCTATGTTTATGCTTCCATTTGTTGCAATCATGGAGGCTATTTTCTCTCTTCCCTTTTGTCATGGGAATGGCATTTCAATCTTGTCATAATTTGTCATACATCTTGCATAGCAACTTGCCATAATTTGTGCATAATTTGTCATACATCTTGCATAGCAACTTGCCATAATTTGAGCATAATTTGTCATACACCTTGCATAGAAATTGTCATACATTTGTCATAATTTTGCCATTCTTGATTTGAATTTCCTTTCAAATCTCTTCATGCTAATCTTATCCTCTCTCCAATTTGTCTATAAATTGGATGATTTTCTTCAATGAAAAGGGAATCAATCACATTTTTTAGTAACCTTATACTGCAAATTTCATCAATAACTTGCTTTCCACTTGCATTTTGCACTTGTAGGTGAGATCCACATCAAATTTGAAGGTTAAAGAAGAACAATGGAGCCACATGAAGGAGATATCTGCGTTGGTTTGCTTTGATTTCATTTGATTTGAATATCTTGTCTTTAGGTCTTCATTGATTGGATTGGGATTGCTTTCATAACAACTTTAGGTTTTGTGGTTGTCCTAATTGCTATTGTTTTGATGATTTTCAATTTCTTGATCTACAGTTACATGCATAACAAGTTACATTGTTTCTCTGAATAGCCTTTCCATAACCTTGACCGGTTTGAGTTATGAAATGATTAGATAAGTGTCCAAATCTACTACAAAAATAGAATTTCACATTCATTCTGCAATTGTCTGAGTTATGACCATTTTTATTGCATTTGGAATATTGACCAGTGGGTGATTTTGTATTCTGATTATTCCTAAATCTGCATTGATTTTCTCTATGACCAAATTTGTTGCAATTAAAACATTGCCCATTAAATTTATAAGCATTAGGCTGCCTTACCAATTTGCCATGATCATGATTGTTTGTAGTCCCAGAGCTTTCTCCATGTTCAAATCCAAGTCCAACTGTATCTCCATCAGGTTTCTAACTTTTCAGCATATCATCTAGATTATCTGAACTTTTCTTAAATTTGTCTTTGTATTCATTTGCACTGACCAACTCACCTTCCAAAGTGCTAACTTGTCTCATAAGCTCCTCTTTGTCATGTTGCATATGAATCAAAACAATTTTAAGCATATCATATTCATAACTAAACCTTAGAGATTCATCAGATGTTTCATTAAGTCTTCTGGCCAAATCTTCTTCATTCTTCTTTCTATCTTCAATATCCTTGCATAGTGTCATGGTTAAATCTTGCATCTCATTCTTCATGTTACTATTCTCTTGTCTCAATTTGTCTGCAATATCTCTAAGAGTTTCTTTTTCTTCATCATCTTGATTTTGCAATTGTACATGTAATTCTTTTCTCTTGTTCTTTGCTATAACCAGGTTATCTTGAAGTGCTTTGATAAATTCTCAAGCAGTTCTGAGTTCAACTTCCAATTTGATATTCTTCAAATTTTTTGCATCAAAATCTTCAAGAGCTCCTTCCAACTATTGTCTCAAGCTTCCCATTGATACCAATTTCAGACTCTTCCTCAAGCTTTTAGGATTTTGCAAATAGATGATGAAGCTCTGATACCAATTGTTAGATACTTGATCAGTCCCAAAGACACTTAGAGGGGTGGGGGGTGAATCAGTGTCTAACCAGTGGATGAAATGTTTAAAATTGTTTGCAACTTTACAACCCAAATTAATGTATCGTTAAACAAGCAATAAAGCAATAAAGAGAAATAAGAGAGACAACATCAATGCATACCATAACACAAGATATTTTGGTGAGGAAACCTGGTAGGGGAAAAACCTCGGTGGGATTTGTGACCCACAATATTTACTTACTGGCCAATATGAATAAATATTACTGATACAATAGGGGCTTGCACATGTAGGAAGGCCAACGGCCTAGAGCTCACTACTCAATACAAATTAGGAGTCACACTGACTACAAAATTGGATGATTAAATCCAATTACAATGTACTACTCAAAATAGCATCTGCAATGCTAGATTCAGTACTGGTTTAAGCTTTGTCAAATACCTATGCCATAAACCTTTCTTTGCTCTGCTCTACTCTTATTCACTCATCAATTTTTTTGCATAAACTTCTTCTTCACTTACATACCATACATACTACCCAAAAAAATGCCTTATAAGATCTCATACATGTATGAGTCTTTACAATACATCATGTCGACTACAAATAATTAATTATATTACAATAATTTGCATAAACAAAACTTTATCTTATGTCAGCCTAAGTGCCAGTATGGTTCATTGTCGGTGTAAACTCGATGCCAGTGTGAATGAACTTTGTGTAGCTGTCGGTGTCGGTATGCGAAGTTTGTTGCCGATAAAATCGATAGAATTTTGTAGAACCCTGTTACCAATTGGTTTCCATCAATGATAATATCAACCATTCTCATCTAAGTGTGTAATGCCAACAATGGATTGTTAGGGCTTCTAGCTCTCTCCTCAGATTTAGCTTTTCACCATTAAGTTTTTCAACTTCTTCAACCAATGCATCAATGTTGGCCTCATTTGAAGAACTATTATCATATATCTCCAATAGTTGCTCAGTCATCTCTCTCTTTTTAACTTGTGAAGCTTTAAATCTAACCCTCAGAGTTTCAATATCTTCCTTGGTTGCATCAAGCACTCTAGCCATCTTTAAATAACTCATATCTCCCATGGTGGCTTTAGGGTTTCCTTCCAAGAGATTAAGCCTTAAGAAAGTTAGGCTTTGATACCAATTGATAGACTTATAAAGCACTAAGAGGGGGGAGTGATTCAGTGACAACAAAATCAATACCACTGGAAACACAGATCGGTAAAGACAGTTAAACAGTTTACTTAATACTATGCATGCAATCCAAAGTGATATTAAAGCATGCACAACAAGTAAAACATCCACCATAACACAAGTGTTTATACATGGAAAACCCAACTGGGAAAAACCATGGTGAGATGGGACTCACAAGTTAACTATCTACAGTAATAGGTAATTGATCGGTTAAGGTCTACAAAAGTGCTCTGCTAGGAGCGAATCCTATTAAAGATCTCAAAGCCTTGTTAGGAGTTATATCCTATTAAAGGTAGTACCCTATTAGGAGTAACCTCGGTAGAGGATTTCAAACCCAAATTAATGGATCACCTGGTTAGAGGATCTGTACAATGAAGCTTGTTATAGCTTACCCGATTAGGGGATTTGACTGTTGTAGTGATTAGAAAACAACAGGCGGTGTGATCTAGAAGTAGCACATCTTGCTTGAATAGATACTTTTCTACTCACTCAGAACTACATCACTGACATAGTCTGCAACGCCTTCAGTAAATCGCAACAACTTAACACTTCTATCTCGCATCATAAAAATTCTTCATCACAATGTCATTATATAGACATTAGATTTCATGTCAACTCAGCAACCTCATCATAATTTCCTAGCTGTAGTGTATTTGGACAATCTAACATAACACATCATATATTTCCACCAAATCTATTGGTTGGAACACAATCATCATGATCAGTGATAACTCATCACACAATCAGTGAAACCAGTTGGAACACTGATACTAGTTAAGAGTTAACCTCTTCCAAGTCATAGACCGATTGTCCTCAATTTTCTCCTTTGCTGATCTCTGAAGTATCTCCAAACTAGTGTCATTCCATTCCTACATATACCGGTTGTCTACATATATCGGTTAGACACCCTCAAAACTGATTGGACTTCTCTATACATATAATACCAGTTTTGCAATACAAAAACTTAGGAGTAATACCAGTTTGTCTTAACTAAGATGACTATAAAAATGTGAACATATGTGTGTGTATACATGTTCTATCAATGATAATGCATGAAGTTGTCCATTACAAAAATCATCATCAAGCCAACATTCTAATGTTGCAATTTGATTAGATGAATTGGTGTAGCCTATGTAGTGTAGATGAGTTGATGCGATTTAAAGGATTTCTGGTATATTGTCTGTAGATGGTTCACTCCCATTTGCAAAGGTCTGCATGATGATTTGATCAAGTTATGAGATCCGATATTGAGGATTTTATGTAGTTGTTCATATTATTTGGTATTCTAGTGTGTGCTCCATATTGCTCCAAAATTTCTATATCTTTGGTTGTGGATGTTTGGGATGTATTCTAGACATTGTTGTGTATCCTTAGTTCGAGTGGTTCATCATTTGGAGGTCTACAATAAAATGTTTTAGTTTGACAGTCAGTTATGGTGATGTTCTTGTGCTTCATTAGAAAGATGATGATGATTCCAGTAATCTGAGTTGTTGCAGTTGTTTTGATGCAATTCAAGTTGCTTTTGAATGTCTCTAGATCATTTTCTATGCATATTGGTGGTCCACATTGATTATTGTGTGCGTTATTGAAGATTTTCACTGTTCGGTGATGTTCTTCATGTTATGCAATATTCTCAATGATTGTAGTATATTGTGGATGATCGAGGCATCATTATTGGAGGTGTTTCATATTTGTGGTATTGATTTGGGTCAAGACCATGTCTTAGCCAACATTGTTTTGGTTTGCATGTATTGTTGTAGCATGTGAAGATATAATTTTATAATTTGTATTGAGGGTTTGGTCGACCTCCATTTCATGGGTTGATGTCTTGTATAAATATATGTAATAATCATGTAAGATGTATGTCTGCAAGTGTCTGTGTTGTGTATGTGAGTGAAGAATTGAGTTGGATGTGCAAACAAGTGATTTGATCTTTCAAAAGTGTGAAGGAGAAGAGAAGTTTTGCAGACTAGACTATGTGCTTAACTGAAACTGTACTCAGGCATATGGAGATGCTATTTTCACAATTCAAATGATCTAGATTGTAGTCCAAATGTTTTTCTAAGTCAGTGAGACTTCTTGTAAGGTAGTGGGCCTTCCCTGAATGTTTTAGCCTTTCTGGGTTTCTTATTTTGAGTAGTGAGCTCTAGGAAGTGTGTCTAAATGCATGTGCACTCTAATTGTAATATTCACGTTTACTCCTAACAAGGTATTATCTCATTGTGGGTAGGTTCACACCGTGTTTTTTCCCTTAACTAGGTTTTTCATGTCAAAAATATTAGTGTTATGTGTGTTACTGATGTGGTGTTGTTTCTTGCTTTAACAGTCAATTAGCAGATCTAATTTGTGGTTTAAGTTGCAATAAGCTTTGGAGCAAACTAATTCACCCCCCCTCTTAGTTTGTTGCATTGTTGCCAATAAATGGTATCAGAGCTAGATCCTTCAGAAGAAGCTTGATTACTTGAGGAGATCCAGGATGAAAACCTTTACTTTCAAGAAGGATAGTTCAAGATTTGATGGAACAAACTACACTCTCTGGAAGAGCCGGACGCAAGTTCATTTGAGATACATTGGAGAACAGTACTAAAAGATTACTAAGAATGTCTATAATGTTCCTCAGAATGGTCTTACCACTTCAGATGAGATAAAGGAAGCATAATACAATATTAGAACCAAGGAAGCATTGTTGAATACCTTGTGAGACTCTAAAATGAATAATGTGATGGATCTTGAGACCGCTCATGAGATCTGGATAAAATTGGAGACCTTGCATGAAGTTGATAGTCATGTGAAAGTCGCTAAGTTACAGAGCTTAAAAGGAAAATATGAGAATCTAAAGATGGTTGAAGATGAGAATGCTACTTCTTTTATGTAGAAAGTGAATGAGCTTGTGTATGGAATCAGATGTATCAATGGATTTTTAGAAGAGTTTAAGATTGTTGCTAAGGTGTTGAGATCCTTGTCTCCTTCTTACAAACATAAAGTTGTTTCTATTGATGAGATCCAAACTGTGACAAATGTGACAAGAGATATGTTGTTTGGTAAGTTTGTTGTGTTTGAGCTGAGTGAGTTTGGAGACCCTCTTCCTAAGACTGGATCTACATTCAAAGCTACTATTTTTGGGAAGTAGAGATATGATTTGGGAGAAATTTCTACAAGGGTATCTAGATATGAGAAAGAGATGAAAGAGATGGGAGATGAAGAAAGAGAGATTGAGGAGATTCAAACACTTATTTCCAGAAGATTGTCTAAAGGTGTCAGTAAGTATGAAGGAAAATTACCTCTTAAACGTTTTTGATGTAACAAGATAGGACATTTTGCATCAAGGTGTCTAGAAAGAGATAAAAATCTTAAGAAGCCATTTAAGCCATATAAGCCTAAATATCAGAAGAAGTGTTATTATGCTACTAATGAAGGTGTGATATATGATGAGTCAGATAAGGGTAATTCAGGAGATGAATTTGTGTTCATTGCTATCAAGGAAGATGATCCTATAACTACAGATTCTACAAGCTACACTAATGGAGAGAAAGCTTCAGCTGCTAAAGTTGAGGAGAAAGACGAATGGGTAATTGATAGTGGTTTCTCACATCAAATGATAGGTGATAAGATTAAATTTGTGAACTTGGAAAGATATGATGTTGGTATAGTTATATTTGGAGATAACAAACCTTGTGTAATCTATGGTAGAGGTTCTATTTCTCTTGATGGTAAGCATAATATTGATTATGTGTTGTATGTTGTAGGTTTAAAGCATAATCTTTTGAGTGTTGGTCAGATGGTTGATAAGAGATATAACTTGCAATTCAAGAATGAGAAATGTGAGATCTTGAGTAGCTCTAGAATTGAGATTGCATTAGGGACAAAGAATAAAGGTAATATCTTTCACTTGAATGATGGTAGTAAAAGTTGTCTAATTGCTCAAAATTATGAAAGTTGATTATGACATAAAAGGATGTGTCATGTAAATTTTGATTGCATGGTTAAGATAAGTTCTACTCAAGTAGTGAGATATCTATAGAAGTTAATAAAGCCTTCTAATCTGATATGTAAGGAATTTCAATTAGGGAAGCAAACAAGAGTTACTTATAAGAGAAAATAGTATAATTCTAATGGATTGTTGGATATTGTGCATACTAATCTATGTGGTCCTTCTAGAGTGAGAAGCTTATAGGGTGATAGGTATTTCATGTTGTCTATTGATGACTATTCAAGGATGATGTGGGTTTGTTGGAATCAAGGAACACTAAGAGGGGGGATGAATTAGTGTTCTATCGGTAAATAAATCTTCAAACTTATTCTTAGACCACCAGACGAAAATATAAGAAAGTAAAATGTAGAAACACTAGATAATCAACCACAAAATCATAACACCAATACTTTTACGTGGAAACCCAGACAGGGAAAAAACATGGTGGGATTGGAACCCACAATATTCATATACTGTGAATAGGAGTACATAAATATTACAAAGGGGGAATGTACATGTATTCAGGCTCACTGCCTAGAGCTCACTACTCAGATTACAACATGGAAGTCTCATTGAATTACAGATCATTTACACTGAGAACTACAATTCTTGGATGAGTTCTAGTTAAGTGAAAAAAATTCTGACTGTGACACCTCTTCAACTTTGCTATGTTATGCTTCTCAGTCAGCTACTGGATCAAGAATGCGCATGTGAAACTTTACTAATTAGGTTTCTTGATCACTTCTTGCTTATACCATCCCTCAAAATGATCTTTCACATTGGTCATATATATTTGTAATCAAAAAATAAAATATTTGTCAAGTCGGCCAACCATAATATGCAATATAATGTGTAACAGGGTGTCAACTTAGACCAGATCTCTGAAACATATGTGGATCAACCAAATAAAGTCTAAATGATTTCTACATGTCATCCTTATCATCCCATGCATGAATCTCACCACTGCAATCACCACAAAGATTCCGAACCAAAATTGCTTTGCTTATCCTGAAATACCAGTGATAGATTATCAGACCACTTCCTCTACCGGTTACCAAAAACCATAACTATTGGATAGAACTTCTTAGGAGAGTTGCCATAAATGACAACCCTAATCCCTTATCCATGCACTAGAATCCATCGGATGAGTGTCAATTTCCAATAATCTCCCCATTTGGCATTGATGGAAACACTTGGGAAAAATGACTAAGTGTCAACCTGTATGCCGGATCAAAAATTTCTAAGGGCCCCCTTAGACCAAAAACTCAAAACTTATATCATCTCTGTATATTTTTCAGTCTACTCTCCCCCTTTGACAACAATGCCAAAGATGGGGTGTTGCACACAAAACTTATATACAGGGCTATATATTGGATATTCTATACATACTTGAAGATATCTGCAAAAATGGTCTTCAAAAATCCTAAGTGTGTATCCCACCCATTCTTCAAGTTTTCCAAAACTGTGATGAAAGCACTGAAAACATATGCATATATCTCTACATCTTTCAACTCAGTTGGAATTGGTTGTTCCATTGTCTTCATTCTATCAACTTTATGACTCAGTATGGTATCCATCCAAGGAGCAATAAGGTTCCATATCTCACCAATCTGCCTCAATATTCTCTCCTTTTATGATATTAGGCTCAATATTTGATCGATTGGAGCCATGACTTGCCCTTCTATGCTGCTGGTATGGGATACATTGGAGTCAAATGATTGAGATATATTATCAAGCTTACCCTAGCATACACTAATTTTCTTATCTATGTTTGATGTGAATTTAGGCAGTATAAGCCATGACGTCTATATCTTGTTGGCATTTGATATAACTGATATAGGTAAGGTGATGCAGTTGAAGATGGATGACTACACTGTAAAGGATAGTAGTCTCTTTGTGATAAAGAGATTGAGATTCTATGAATAGATGACATGATCAAGTGTTTGTTTTTTCATTGATGTTAATTGATGTTTCTAATGTTCCTAATGATTTGTTTTGTCATTTAAGTGATTTGGTTTACCGAAAGACAGAGTTTACGGGTAGTGAACCAAAGTCTGTGAAATAGAACTTTAATCGATAAAGCAGAGTTGTTTTGATTAGATCAGTTGATCGATGATGATTGGTGATTTGTGGTTTGGATTGTGAACTTGTATCATGGAAAGGTGTATATGACTAGAATCGGAACTTGTGGAGATTACCGAAAGGCGTGTTTTAAATTTATGATGAAGTTTTGCTAGGGTTTTAGTAGGCTTTAAGGACTGGTGAAAGAAATCATCAAGGTAACGATTTTTGTTATGATGATGATTGACAACGAGTCTACATCAAGTTAGTAACACGACACAACCCACATGAAATATTTAATTATTATTTTGGCACGATTCAAGGAATATTTTCTTGGGAATCAATGAAATGTTTAGTAGAGTGTTTTGAGGATACAGATCGGATTTCCATGATGGGATATGATCAACAAATGGTTGATATTGTATTGTAATTTTTTGTAATGATCTGTATAATGATCTATGATGATATCTTATTATTTGAATTATAAATTCATGATGTAATTAGGTTTTGTGGCTGACCTAGTTGAGATGGCTCTTTATGTTGACACAGTTGATGTTTATTGTGTCGGTGGTCTTAGAGAATGTGTTAAGTCATCCAAGTGAAGTGTGAGATCTTCCTAAGAGTTGCAGAGTGTCATGTGTATCTGGATCTGATCAAGCAAGTAGAGAAGTGCAAGTAATAGATAATTCTTTCACTGTTATTCCCTAACAATTGCAGCAAGTTAAATCCCTTAACTAGGTAGGTCCTAACAAGCCTTAAACATATAAGTCCCCTAACAAGGAAGCTCTCAAAAGACTATTAAATCCTCTCATAAGTTTGATCCTAATAGATCATCAAGCTCCTAATTGGGCTGCAAGGAAAATCCCCTAATCGGGTGACTCCTAACAAGGTTTGCTCCTAACTGGGCATATAGTAAGCTCCTAATAGGGCATACTTTGAAAGAGTACAAATATGTGTTGGTGCCAACTCCCATTGTGGTTTTTCCCTATTTGGGTTTCCACGTCAAAAACTTCTAGTGTTCATGTGTGGAATGATTTTCATGTGATGTTCTTGTTTATGTTTGATTTCATGCATTATTTTTGATACATCGGTTATGATGTTTAATCGGAATTTTATCAATGGTTACCAGTACTGATAAGAAGTTGTTTGATAAAGTTTTTGAACTGGTTGATAAGGTTATTGAGTTGGTAAATGATCAAGTTTATATGATTTCTTTGGTGGTGAAAGTATTGGTAAATTATTTGATTAATATGTTAAGAAAATCTGATAAAGAGGGTATTAGATCTGATTACACAAGTTGAGATATTTGTTAAATGGTTTTAGATCTAAGATAAGTTTGTTTTTGAGTTAAAGTTTCAATTGGTCTTAGTATTGATTCACCCCCCCTCTCAGTATTAACCAGGTCCTCATAGGATTAACATATCTTTCCTCCTTCACTCAATGCCTCAGAGATAGTCTACAGTCCTTTATTCAATCTCACTCGATCATCTTCAATCATCTTTTGGAAGGTCTGCATACGCAGCTCTTTGAATCTGTCAAATACTTTCTTGGTGGTTTCCTTCTCCAATGACTCAAAATTGGTACTGATATTGTTGATTAAATGTAAGAGCTTGTCGGAGGGGTTATAATTTGGATCTAGTTGCAGTTCTGGTACCACCTTTTGCAAAATGCCTATAGACATCTCAATTATCTTTTTGTTCTTAGTCTCTGATTTAACCAAGTCCTGACTAGCTTGAGCCTAGACTACTGTAACAACCATGAACCTTTTAGCTAGAGACATCTGACCAATATCAAGAGGTCTATCAAAATTGATGGAGATTTGCGGGAGAATTCTTTTCCCTTTGTCCTTAGGAGTGTCAATTGCCATGATTATCGAGACATCATCAGATTTCTACTTTTCCTTATTGACCTCTTCTCCCTTGTCCTCTACCTTGTCCTTCTCTATTTCACCTTTACCTACATCCTTTTCTTGTTCTACAACATGTGCACCGGTGTCACTATTTGGCATAGTCACTACTTGGCACAGTATCAACTTTTGGTGTCTCTTGGGCCTCGACAACTTTCCTTTCCATTATCTCTGGGTTGTCAACCAAAGAATTTTGACTGTCGATTACATCCTGGACTTCCAGATTAGTCTTTGTCTGAATTTCATCCTTTTGAGCACCTTCCTATACTTTTGGATGGGAAGTATCTTCCTTCTGAGATTCATCATCATACTTAGGGTTGACTGGAACCTGATTGTTCTTTAGAAACCTTTTCCATATCTCTACAGTTTTTTTTATCTTACTTCCTCAACTCTGCCAACCATAAGCATGTTTACTCTATTTTTGCTTCGGAATTCTTTCTTGTTGGCTAGCTCCAAGTGTCTATCAAATTCTTCTTGTGTGATACAAGAACTGATATTGATCAATTCATGCTCTTTCCTTTCCTTGTCTAATTGGCTTTTAGTTAGCCTTCTAGCATCAAGAATGTTATATAAATCTTTTGGAATACTGTGTTCTAACTCAATTAATGATTTGTTGAAGTTATGTAAATGCAACACAAAAACTTCCTCAATTTCCCTATGTTCATTCTTATCAGGATTTTCATAGTATGCACTAATGTTTTTGAGATTATTATCAATAAATATTTCATCAGTCCAATCTTTTGCAGTCAATGGGGGAATGATGGTATATTTACCTCCCACCTTTCCAGATTCAAGATCTTCATCAAGCTCTGTCCTTAGCCTTCTTCCTCTTTTAGGCCTGCTGGTTAGAGAAGGTTTTTATTTTATCTTTTTTCTTGGTTGTACACCACCAGACTGCGGTTTCCTAATTACTCTGACAAATTCTCCTTTCTTCTTTTCTTTCTCTGCTTCCTCATCTGACTTGGTTTCAGATGCAATGGGAGATACAACTACATAATTTCTTTTTGGTTTCTTCTTCTGCTTCAACACTCCTTTTTTTGATGAGCTTTGAGTTGTTAATGACTTCACCAGAGTAGGGGAAGATTTAGTCTCCTTAGGCTTTGACTTGGAGGGAACCGGTTTAGTTTTAGGCTTCTTTCATTCCATCTCTACCTCCATCTAAGCCTTCTTCTCCTTATCTTTCTTGATAGCTTCTTTGGCAAAGACCATCTGTTCAGCTACAGCCTCAACCATTTTTGTTACTTTCGTCTTCCTTTTAGGCTGAGCGAACTTCTTATGCAATTCCATATCTTTTTCCTTGAATGTGCCAATATTTTCTTCTTGAGGGTCAACTGGTTTTCTTAATAGATGTTGAGCATAGCTTTCAAGAGTTTGAGCATCAACCTCATAACACATTGGCATTATCCATAATTTTCTAGGCTCAACTCCCTCCATATGAAACTAGTCCTTGTCAACCATGAAATAAATAATATCTGCATATTTGTCCACCACTTATTTAGGGATCCTTTCCCTATTCTTCATTCTTCCTTAGAAGGTTTTGAAGAAACTCCAAAGGGCCGCTATCTAATTTTCTCTATTTCCCAATCTTTGCAAACCTTGATTTATCTGAGTGGCTACCAGTAAGTCATATGCCCATTGGACCCTACCTATCCCGGGGATCTCACTCATGAAGTATAGTGCTAGACAAACAATCAAAGAACTAAATTTGAAAATATTCTTCTTATCTGTTTTGATTTTCTTTAGATTTCTCAGGAGCTCTTCAAGAACGACTGTGCACAAATCATACCACATATCCTCTTTCACCATCTAATAAGTTGTATATATTGCAATATTAGAGATCAAATTCAATTTGCTAGAATGATAAACTCTGTATCCAATAATCATTGATGCAAATCTAACATAATGATCTAAGATATCATCAATCATCACTGGTCTACTATCAAATTGAGCACCTATTAGTTTTGTGATAGTTGGGTTTGTTACCTTCCTCAAATTAGGCTTTCCACCAGTTTGATGTAGACATGTGACTACATGAATTGCCTGCTTAGTTATCTTGTAGGGTTTTTCTAGCCATATGAATTCATCATGGACACGGCTCAAAATATACCTCACCCATTCATCCTCATCAAATGTCAAAAAATGAACAAACTGTGTGAAACCCTTCCTCTGTAACTATGCATATTCTATTTTCGGGTTTCCCACTTCATCCATTATCCGCTCAGTATACAAGGTTAGGATTGTTGGCCATTTGGTGAAATTGATTATGTATTGCATTGATGTTTTGTCATTGATGTCAACACTAGCTATTTGGATGCTATACCGACACCCTTCTAGTCCCTATAGGTTGAGTGGTTTCTAGTTGGTTTGGATCTGGTATGATCTGGTAGGCTCTGATATAGTTTGGTTATAGAATTTTCTTGTTCATGATACTCATGCTCATATTTAGTCAATTGGTTATAGTCAGGTGATCAGATGCTATCTTGTTTGCTTGGAAGCTTGGCTTGTGGTTCCGGTGAGGGTTTCACTAGCAGAGCTTTTGATGAAGATCTTTGGTGATATACATATGTGGTGTTGGTGCAACTTTTGGTGGAGTTTCAAGACGTTGTTGGTGATCATGTTCGTGACTTGGTGGATGAAGATCATTTTCATAATGTGTGGACCTATATTGAGTCCCGGTTGATCTAGGTTATGGATCGGCTTTAATATAACATGTGGATTGGACCCCTCGATGTGTTTCCAGGATGTCTTATGTGTTGGATATTATTTGTTTGGTCTAAGGCCGACATGTTTTGTAATTATGTAATTGGTTTATTGTCTGGTTTCTGACCTAATTGTTTATGGTCGAGGGTTTGCATATATATAGATGTAAGATCTCATTGTAGATAACATGGTAGAGATCAAGGGAATGGGATATGGATATGTAATGTGCAAATAATGTAATATCATTTAGGAAAAAGGATTTGGTCGATCATTGGAGATTGAATTGGGTTTATGTAAGAGGATTTAGTCCTCTAGTATTGAGCTTAATTAGAACTATACTCAGGCATAGGTGATGCTATCTTTGCAGTTCACCACTTCTCCGGATTGTAGTCTAGATTTCTATGTAGTCAGTGAGACTCCTTTTGTGATGAGCAGTGCGCTCTAGGTTGTTGGCCTTCCTATGGGTGTAGGCCGCTTGATTGCAATTCACATACTGCAGAAGTATTATCTGACTGTGGGTAGGCTTCCCAGCGTGGTTTTTCCCTTTATTGGGTTTTCCACATATAAATCTTGGTGTCATATGGATGGTATTTATTTTGTGATTATTGTTTATGCTTAATTGGTTTGACTACTATTCTAGTATTTGGTTTAAGCATTCTGGTATTTAAGTTTTAATTTCTTAAGATTTCGGTAATCTTTGACAACTGATTCACCCCCTTCCCCTCTCAGTTGTCTTCTAATTATTTGAATTGTCTAACAATTAGTATTAGAGCTTTGGTCCTCTCTGTAGAAAGCTTAACCGCTTGAGGAAGATCCTATCGCGACTAATAGTTGAAGTTCATCTAGTTCATCTGGAGCTATCTTTCAGAGAGATATTCCTAGGCTTGATGGAACAAATTACACAGTATGGAAGATTTGGATGGAGACTCACCTAAGATGTCTAAGCAAGGAGATTTGGGAGATCGCGTAGAATGGTGTTACACCTTATAATATGGCATCTTAAAATCCTCATTTGGCAAACCTGGATAAGGAGCTTGAGAATGATTGTAGAGAAAGAGAAGCCCTCTTGTGTGCACTTTTTGATAAGCAAATAATGGGATTAATTGACAAATAATCTAGAAAGGCTATATGGGATGAGTTGGAGACTCTTAATGAAGGTGACCCTATAGTCAAGATTCCTAAACTTGATGGTTACTGGGTGAGATATGAAAACCTAAAGATGGAAGATTATGAAAGGATTACTACATTCATAGAATGGGTAAATGAGATTGTTATAGGAATTCAATGTTGTGGTGGAACTTTGAGCGAAGATGAAATTGTTTCTAAAGTTTTGAGAGCCCTACCACTGTCTTACAAGATGAAGGCTACTTCTATTAATGAGTTGAGAACAATGGCTAATACATCTGTAAATAGAGATACCTTGTTTGGGAAACTATCTTCTTTTGAGCTTGAAGAATTTCGACCTTTTGGAGAAGTAAAGACTGAACCTTCTTTTCATGCATCTACATCTGCAATCGGTAAGAAAGATTGGAAAGCTTTGTATGCAAAAGAATTGGAAGATATTAAGAGAGAAGATGATGAGTTTGAGCAACTTGAAGCACTATTTGCTAGAAGAGTACCTAAAAGATCAATAGGAAGTAAGTATGAAGGAAAAGCACCTTTTAAATGTTTTGCATGTAATAAGATTGCTCATTTTGCATCTAGATGTCTTGAAAGGAATTCAAGATTTGAAGAAAGAGTTAGAAGATCTTTTAAGCCTAATCCTGGATATCAGAACAAGTATAATTACAAGAAAAATAGAGACAAATCATGCTACATAGCAGATGAGGAAGGCATTATTGATTCTGATAATGAACTGGCAGAAGACTTTGCTACTGGTTCCAACAATGGGAAGGAATGGGTGTTCCTAGCTATCAAGGATGATGTTTTGGTACTGAAAGAGAATGTACCTGAAGAGAAGGCACTTGCTGCTAAAATTAAAGACAAGGATGAATGGGTAATTGACAATGGTTGTTCACATCATATGACTAGAAACAAAGGGAAGTTTCTATCTTTGCAAGAATTTGGAGATGACAAAGCATGTATGATCAAAGGAAAAGGAACCATATTATTGGATGGTAAGAACAATACTGGCAATGTTTATTATGTTGAAGGTTTAAGGCATAATATTTTGAGTGTAGGACAATTGGTGGATAAGGGATTTCAATTACAGTTCAAGGATGGAATATGCAAAATCATTAATAGATTTGGTTTGGAGATCACAACTGGTACACAAAAAAAAGGTAATATATTTCATTTGAACTCCGGTGACAAGACATGTTTGACTAGAAAAGTTGATGAGAGTTGGCTAAGGCATAAAAGGCTTTGTCTTGTGAATTTTGATTACATTGTAAAGATCAGTTCAACTAAGGCAATTAGAGATATACCTAAGATTATGAAGCCCTATAATCCGGTATGTAAAGAATGTCAAATGGGGAAATAGGTCAGAACTTCTTTTAGGAGTATACAACATAAATCTAATGACGTTCTTGATCTTATTCATACTAATTTGTGTGGCCCTACTAGAGTTAGAAGTTTTCAAGGTGATAGATATTTCATGCTAATCATTGATGATTATTCTAGAATGATGTGGGTTACTTTTCTAAAAGAAAAAACTGAGGCATTTGAAAAGTTTAAAATCTTTAAGGCTAAAGTGGAAACGAATACATGATTGAAGATTAAATGTTTTAGGTTAGATCATGTTGGAGAATTCACATCCAATGAGTTTAATAACTTTTGTGAGAAATGTGGTATAAGAAGACAGTTTTCTGCTCCCTCGACACCTCAGCAGAATGGAGTTGTGGAAAGGAAGAACAAAACTATCTTGGATGTTGCTAGAACAATGATGATGGAAGCTAGTCTACCTCATATCTGCTACAAAGAAGAAGTAAGCACAATGGTTTATACATTCAATAGAATACATATCAAAGGAGAAACTAGTAAGACACCTTATGAATTGTGGTTTGGCAATACACCTACAGTTAAGTATTTTAGAATCTTTGGTAGTAAATGCTATATGAGGAGAGATGATATCATTGGCAAATTTGATCCTAGATGCAATGAAGGCATATTTCTTGGTTATTCTAATGAAAGAAAGGAATATAGATGTTATAACAAGAGATTGCAGAGAATTGTGGAGAGCACTAATGTTAATGTGGATGAGCTGAATAGAGGTCAAATTAGACTTTATGAGAAGGAACCGGCAGTGGAAATGATTATATTTGAACTGGTAGCACATTTACCAAAACAGAGTGTTGAGCTAGTTACTTTGGTAGAATCAAAAAATTCTACAGTAACTAAAGATCAAGCAAGAGGAACAGAGAGTCACAAGACTCCTAGGTATGTGAGATTGAATCATTCAGAAGATCAGATCATTGGGGATAAGAACAATGGAGTGATAACAATAAGATGACTGGAAACTAATGGGGTGTGTTTAATTTCACAAGTTGAACCGGTATCATTAATTGAGGCATGTAAAGATGAATATTGGTTGAAAGATATGGAAGAAGAATTAGATCAGATTGATAAAAATAGTACATGGACTTTTGTTCCCCGACCTAAAAATAAGAATGTTATTGGAACTGAATGGGTTTTTAGGAATAAATTGAATGAGGATGGTCAAGTTATAAGGAAAAAGGATAGATTTTTTTGTAAAGGATATTCTCAGAAGGAAGGAATTGATTATGGAGACACTTTTGCACCTGTAGCTAGGATTGAAGCTCTAAGATTATTTCTTACCTATGCTGCTTATAAAAACTACAAGGTTTATCACATGGATGTTAAATGTGCATTTTTAAATGGGGATCTTGATGAGGAAGTTTATATTGAGGAACCTAATGGTATTTCACTATTAGATGATACAAGAATGGTTTGCAGGTTAAGGAAAGATTTATATGAATTGAAACAAGCACCTAGAGCTTCATATGCAAGGTTGGATAAATATATTTTGAAGCTTGGTTTTGCTAAAGGTAATGTTGATAGTAATTTATATTATAAGATCACTGATGATCATATACTGATTATTGAAGTATTTGTTGTTGACATTATTTTTGGAGGTGAAGATAAGTTATGCATAGAATTTTCTAAGAATATGGAGAAAGAATTTGAAATGTCTATGATTGGGGAAATGAATTTTTTCTTAGGTTTGCAGATTACTCAAACTGACAAAGGTATTTTCATCTGTCAAACTAAGTATGCTAAGGAATTGTTGAAGAAATTTAGTATGGGAGATTCTAAACCGGTAAGTAATCCTATGGTTACAAGTGAGAAATTGACAAGGAAATATGTTTCTGCACTAGCAAATCCTACAAGATACAAATCTATGATTGGAGGTCTACTTTATTTGACTGGACTAGGTCTGACTTAATGAATATTGTTTGTATTGTATCAAGATTTCAGAGTGATCCTAGAGAGAATCATGATAGTGCAGTGAAAAGTATTTTTAAATACTTACAAGGTATATCATAATATGGTTTGTGGTATCCTTAGGATGATGACTTTACTTTATGTGTGTTAGACACAATGGACCACTAAGAGGGGGGGGTGAATCAATGGTTCTCAAACTTTTCCCTTAAACTATCCCTATGAAAGTATACCAATTAACAGTTCTAGCTAAATGCAAACTTACCAGTTAGTGAGGAGACTAAACACAAATGCATTCACACAAAGGGACATAATATAACACCAATATATACGAGCAAAACCAAAGATGGGAAAAACCTCAGTGAGAAATGTTGCTGGAGTCTACTTCTCCAATCCAACCTCACAATGAAATATGTTACAATGTTTAGGGATACAACCCAAGGAGCTACAACCCCTGATTTAGGGTACCAACCCAAGGAGTAGCAACCTCTGCTTTAGGGCACCAACCTAAGGAGCGCCAACCCCTGACTGATTTATGGGCTATAACCCAAAGGAGATACAACCCCTGCATTGAGCTACAACTCAGTGACCTCAATGATATCTTCAAATACAAAATTAATAATACTGTTACAAGCGAGTCTTGTAAACATTTCATATACCTCACTCTGCCGATGAGATACCTTCTTCACTGCACTGGCTCACTCTTCTGCTACTCTTATCTACTACTGTATTACCTATAAACTCTACCAGTTCACCTTTTCTCTTCTTCTTCTCTACCAGATCTCCTCCTTGCTACTCTGATCTTTAGTCTTCTCAACTATCTACCTGCTGGTACAAGATCCTACTGGTTATCTCTTCAGATGCACTCTAGTTGCTATACTAGTTGCTCAAACCATACTAGTTAACCCTTTGTTAAACACTATCACCAGTTTAACCTTCACTCCCTTAGTCCCTACCATCCTTAGTGATTTTCTTTGTGACTGATCTAGCTCTCTTATAAAGCACACACACACTTCACAACAACTCTATCTTATTCTATCCAGCAACACCCTTTAATAATTTTGGCTTCCTTATTTATAACTTGGTTTTCTTGCCAAAAGCCAATTCAAATTTCAAGCAGTTAGGGTTTCCTCATCAACCTTGAGTCAAACCAAATCTAATCAGATCCTATCCGATCTGATCGCCTGGATAGTTGTTTGCACATCACCACCATTGTCATGACTTCTAATACACACTTTCCAAATATAGAAAACACGCCCCTATATCTCAACCTGCATCTGTCAAAGCCCCATTAATACCTCTACTGTTTCCTTCTCAAGGTCTTCTCACAAACTGATTTTCTTGCTTCATTCTAGGTGCCAACAACTCTTTGATTTTTCTCTATCATTCATTCTTCCTCGAGGCACACTCCTCTGGTCCGATCCACAAATCATAGGTTCCATATTAAATGCACACCTGTAGAAACACCTATCACTACACGACACTTCACTGACCTCTGCAAGCTTACCACTTCATCTCTACGTGGCATCTACATCAACCAACTACTAGCTTGGATCTTCATGTTGGTCCAGATAGGATCACCGACCAAACACTTTACTGGTTCCTCTTTTCTATCGGTTTACTAACCTTGCCGGTATCTTACACTATAATGGTAATTCTTCATGTCTTCTCTTTTGATAAACTACTGGTGTAACATCTTAACTAGTCACCAGACATCTCTACCCATAGATGCTCATCTTCATCAGATGGGAGTCTTCTGTATCTACAACTTGTCTGTATTACCGGTGGACATACATACCGATAAATGCTCTTGATAATACTATGTCATCAACCTTCACTAGACTCCATCTTCAATCTGGCCATTTTCCTTTGACTACATTTGCATAGCCTTGCCTTCTCCCTAATCAACTCTGAGCATATCTCAACCAGTTTATCAAAGAGACAAACTCAACATACTTCAACTACATTGGCATCCCAACATGCCTTCTCTTTCGGTCCAGTGAATAACCCTGATTTCATGCACTTGAGGTATTCCTTTGTTTCACCGATAGATCTAGTGTGAGCCTTAAGACACTTGCCTTAAACTCTTCTTTCTTATCTGACAGAACTATAATGCACATTATGCATAATAGGAGATAATCTCCACTTAAGGGTGGAGTGACACCTTGTCATCTGCATCCTTCAATGTACTCCCATGGCTTCCCTGTTTGTGCAGCATATCTTCAAATAGGCACATGTGATCCGGTGTGGGCACATTCACTATCAGTCATCTCTTCACATGGTGACTACATCTTCATCTGGTGGGAGTCCTATTGATCTGCAACCTCTCAGTATATCGGTGACCTATACATTCTTCTCCTTTGGTGTTGATGTGATTAAGTTAACATTCTGTCTCTTCATCACAAACAACAACCAAGCATCATACCCATTGTCAACACTTTACTTATTAGTTGGAATGCTCTCCTTATAAGTGATACACTATACCAGTACTGGTAACCTTACCATTCCATCCACTTAAGGGTGGAGTGACACCTTGTCATCTACATCCTTCAATGTACTCCCATGGCTTCCCTATTTGTGCATCATATCTTCAAATAGGCACATGTGATCCGGTGTGGGCACATTCACTATCAGTCATCTCTTCACATGGTGACTGCATCTTCATCTGGTGGGAGTCCTATTGATCTGCAACCTCTCAGCATATCGGTGACCTATACATTCTTCTCCTTTGGTGTTGATGTGATTAAGTTAACATTCCGTCTCTTCATCACAAACAACAACCAAGCATCATGCCCATTGTCAACACTTTACTTATTAGTTGGAATGCTCTCCTTACGAGTGATACACTATACCAGTACTAGTAACCTTACCATTCCATCCATACAAGTCAGGCACTAACTTGTCTACCGATGACACCAGTGGTCATTACTCTGAATGACATTCTCTTCCTTACCTTACCTGTGTTCTACAACACAAGGTGATATCAAAGATATCTCATCCTGTACTCCTCCATGACAGTATTACACATACATCTCTCATATCGGTAGTTATCCCATATCGATTGACATCAATGACAACACAATGCCAACAATGTGCATATATAGATGTTGATTGGCCTGGAGATGTTGATGACCAGAAAAGTACTTCTGGTGGAGCTTTCTTTCTTGGAAAGAAAGTTGTTTCATGGATTAGAAAGAAATAGTCATGCACTTCTTTATATATTGTTGAAGCTGAGTATGTTGCTACTGCTACTAACTGTACAAAAGTTCTATGGATGAAGAAAATGTTGAAGGATATAAAGGTGGATTGTAATGCATTGGTAGTTATTCACTATGATAACTTTGTTGTTATTGACATATCAAAGAATCTGGTATTTCATTCTAAGAGAAAGCACATATCTATAAAATACAATTTTTTGAAGGAAAAGGTGGAAGCAAATGAAGTTAGACTAGTTTATGTGAACACTAAAGAGTTGATTGATGTGGTTTGGCATCAGTCCGGTATGCATTATCATAGATACTTTTTATTCCGGTATTGATGTGGGGATGCTACTTCTCAGGGGGAGTAGTCAGCTTTGTGATTCAGGGGTTTATGTTTTTGCTTTGATATTTTTGTCAAATTTCTGGCATTGATATCAAAGGAGGAGAGATATTGATGTGAAAAAGAAAAACTTAAGGATTTGTATACATCAGGGGGAGAGATATATGTATATTTCAGATCTTTACAAAGATATAATTCACAGGGGGAGTTTGGTCTTTGTTTTAGAACTTCATTGCTATATCTTTGAGTGGGAGATTGTTGGCTGTCTTCCAATGGGGGAGCCTTGTTTGGCATTTCTTGATACTTAGATGTTTTTCACATCTACTGTTTCCATCAATGCCAAAGAGGGAGATTGTTGGCCATTTGGTGGAATTGATTATGTGTTGCATTGATGTTTTTTCATTGATGTTAACACTAGTTGTTTGGATGCTTTACCTGTTGGCATATGGACACTCCAATGAGACATTGTGTGTGATTGAAGGTTTTGTCATTGATGGCGACCTTGCAATCCTATGGCACCAGCAAGACATTCTACCGGCAAAGCATTATTCAAGAAAGACAGTGCACCGGCATCAGCAAAACCACTTTACACCAGCACCGCCACCGGCACAGAAGAAAAGATGTATACCGGCATAAAGGCCGATAGGATTTTTGATACGTAATATTTTGATTATTATTGCAAGCCAACTTGGTAAATTGTAAAATGAAACTTGTATATAAAAGAGATCATTATAGACATTTGTAGGGATAGGTAAGAGAGCATAAAGAAAATTATTAGACAGACCTAATGTGTGAATTATAGGTCAAGGGTATATGTAAAGAACAGAGCAAGAATCGGTATTGAATCTAGCATTGGAGATGCTATTATAAAGCAGTACAATTTATTGGATTAGTTTAATCCTTATTGTAAGTCAGTGTGACTTCTCACTGAGCAGTGTGCTCTAGGCAATTGGCCTTCCTGCATGTGCAGGCCCCTATTATAAGTAATATTCTCTTATTGGCCAGTAAGTGAATATTGTGGGTCACAAATCCCACCAAGGTTTTTCCCACACCGGGTTTCCTCATTAAACATCTTGTGTTATGGTGTTCTTTTCATGTGGATGTTTTTGATCCTGTTTATTACATTAATTCTTACATACCGGTACACTATTACTTTATGTTTTGTATGTTTTATCACAAAGAAAATTTGAATACCGGTCAGATACTGATTCACCCCCCCGCCCTCTCAGTATCTGTGGGAACCCTAACAATTGGTATTAGAGCCTGGTCCTCTATTTTCAGTAGCCTAACAGCTTGAGGAAGATCTTAACACCGGTAAAGATGGAAAATCTGATGAAGCAACTTGAAGGAGCTCTTACTGACTATGATGCAAAGAAGTTGAAAAATATCAAATTAGAAGATGATTTAAAAGTAGTTCAGGATATCATTCAGGCACTTCAAGAAAATCTTACTGTTACAAGAAATAAGAGAAGAGAACATTGTGAAAAATTGCAAAATGAGAATGATGAAAAGGAATCACTTAATGATATGATAAGCAAGTTGAAACAAGAGATCATGACAACAAAAAATGAAATGCAGGATATGACTATGATATTTTGCAAAGAGATTGAGGATAGAAAGAAGAATGAAGAAGAATTGACCAGAAGACTAAGTGATGCAGCAAATGAGAACACAAGACTTAGCTATGAAAATGACATGTTGAAGACAGATCTGATGCATACTCAAAATGACTCAAATGAACTAATGAGACAAAAAGAAATCTTGGAAAGGGAATTGGAAATTGCAAATCAACACAAAGAAAAATTCAAGAAAAGCTCAGAAGAACTTGGTACCTTATTGAAGAATCAAAAACCCAAAGGTGACACTTCTGGAATTGGATTTGAAGTTGGAAAAAGCTTCGGTACTACAAATACTCAGGATCACAACAAAGCTGTAAGACCTCCTAATACTTATAAATTCAATGGAAAATGCTTTAACTGTAATAAATATGGTCATAGGACAAATGAATGTAGATCTAGGAATTATCAGAATATCAATCCTCCCACCAGTCAATGCTCCAAATGCAACAAAGTTGGTCATAACTCTGAAAACTGCAGAATGAATGTAAGATGTTATGTTTGTGGAAGATTTGGACATTTATCAAATCAATGCAGAACACAAACCGGCATAGGTTATGGGAAAGCTATTCAAAAAAATAATGTAACTTGTTATGCATGTAACAAGATTGGTCATATTGCTAAATTTTGTAGAAGTAAAGGTACACCGGTAGACAACAAAATTACTAGCTTGAAAGGTAAAGAAAAGGTTGAAGAGGTTAAGCAAGAATTCTCAAAGCAATGGATTAGAAAAGCTGATCTAAATATTGGGAATACTCCTCCACCAGTAGAACCAACAAATGCTCCACCGACAGGGCAATGTGATGCTCCACTGGCAGGAGAGAGTAGTGCTCCACCAGTAGGAAGTTCTTCATCTAATTGAAGAAAATTATCTTGAGGGTTTGGCAATCTAATGACACATGTGCTATTATTCCCTCGATTAGAGAAAAGAAGTTGAAAATCACTTATTACCGGCAAATAAAGTTAAGTGAATACATTACCGGCATGCAATTAATGTGGTAGGTAGCGAAAAAGACTTTATAAAATAAGGTTTTGGCTCCATTTCATTTCACCATGATTTCAAACTTTCAGAGAGAACGAAGATTTCCAAGCTAAGGCATTTCGAGCAAGAAGCAAGCACACTCCAAGCAATCATTCATCCAAGACAGAAAAAGGTATTTTATCATGGCATCCACCTCTGCAATTGAATACATAACAAACCCTATAGTTATGGAGGTAATTAAAAGACCTAGGCTTGTATTTCAGTTGGTCCCCAAAATAGCAAAGAAAGATGATACCTTAGGTGCATTCTCTCAAATCCCTAAAGGTGTTGTATATGCTGAAGACCCTAGAATGTATATTCACTGTAATATTGAAGTGCTAGGAGATGAGGAAATCAAAACTATATACAAAACCGAGATATGTGATGATACCAGCAATATCAAAGCTGAACACAAAATCATTGAAACCCTAGGATTCACAGAAATCCTTAGTATTCCTGAATTTCCTAAGGATGTGATTAGGATTGTATTAAATAGAGTTCATGGAGAATTTTTCTGGTTAGATACAATTCATAAGATCACCAAGCATGTGGTAAAGGTTGTCACAGGGTTATCGGCCACCGGTAAAAGACCAGATAAAAACAAGAAAGTTTCAAATGATTTAGTCATTGACCTAACAGGTGCAACATCTGATAAAAGATCTTTAAGGGTTAATGATGTAAAGGATACAAATGTGAGATTCATAAGCATGATATTAGGTTACAAAGCCACTCATGCCAATAGACTCAACTAAGTTTCAAGTTTATGCATCAAGAGTGCTTATGACATAATAACCAACAATGCAAAAATTGACATCTGTGAATGGCTAAAGGATGAACTGATAGACAGCCTTGGAAAGATAAAGAAGGATAAGAAAGGAACCTTCATATTTGGAAATCTATTAGTGTGTCTAATGCTTCATATAACAAAATAAGTTCCCTGTATAGGATATAAAGATTTTGGATATGACATACCAGTAGGAAAGCAACTGACAGAACTGTTCAATACCATGGGCGAGAATAACGAAAGCATCATTCATGACTTTTTCCAAGCACTAAAGACAAAAATGAAGAAAAGCACAAGGTTATCACAGAAGATTGTAGACAAATACAAAGATGATATATGCTTTGTTATCAAAAAGGATGAAATATGGATGGAAGCAGTCATCCCCAAGACAATCTGGGTAACAGAAATGGGCTATGAAACAGATGACCACATAGTTGAAACTTATGCCAAAGAACTTCTGAAAACCCCAATGAACCTAAAGAAGAAATATTTGGTAGTGTTGAAACCATAGAAAGCCAAATTCAATCAAAGAAAAGAGTGAAAAAGGTTGAGGCAGTTGTGAGGAAAGGATCCAGACAAGCAAAAGCCATTAAGGAAGATGTATTAAAGAAAACCGGCATAACTGAAGATGAGTTGGCAGCCCCACAACTTGAAGCTCATCTATCACCAGTAGGTACTTCCTTAGAAGGAGATATGCCAGCAACCTTTAAAAGAGTTGTTAGGAAAAGAGACCCCTCACCGGCAACCACTCCTTCACCTAGAAGGACAAGGTAGAAGCAACAAGCTATGAGATCTCTGGTCAGAAAGGTCATACCTAAAAGGAAGATGACCCCTAAGAAAAAGAAAGAGGCAAAAACTGACTTTGCACCTCTAGACATTTTGTTAAATGAGATCACAGAGGAAGGAAAACTGAAGAACATAAAGAAAAGTTATGACACCCTATCGGCTGGTGAGAAAGGGCAAGTTGAGGAGAGTGTAATACTACACATGGACATGTTTAAAAGGGTTTTGATGGAAGTCTTAAATGAAATTCCTGATGACTTATACAAAAGACTTGAGGCCAGAAGGCAAGGAGTAATTGAACTGGACAAGAAAATAAAAGTAGAAAAACTACTTGTTGTATATCCGGTAAATTCCCCAAAAGAAATTGATGATCTGATAGCTCAGGCCAACCAGATAGTTTTTTCCACTGCACACCGGCATATTTCACTAATGGCAGGTAGAGTTACAGAAGTTTTAGAGGAAACAAAAGATGGTTGGGACATATTTTTGGTTGAAAAAGAAAAACAAGAAGAATATCGGAATCCCAAGCCTATTAAGGTATATCAGAAGGATAAGGACAAAGGGAAAGGGAAAGTTGGTGGACCTCCAAGCATAAAGATTAAAGATAACCTACCTCCGCCTATAAAAATTGCAATCCCTGAAAACTAACCGGCAACTGAAAGCATGGATGCAAAGGATAGCAAAACAAATCCTGAAGTCTTATTCACTGTAAATGTTGATACCCAAAAGATCAACATAACAGTTGATAAAGACCCAAGTGAAAAATCAGATATAGCTAAAAAGCCTCCGGTAACAGGAAATACAGAGCAACCGATAGTGGATACAGGGGAAAAGATGGAATCTGAAGCACAAACAGAGAAACCAATAGAGCTAAAGGCTCCAGAACAGATGCCACCGGTAAGAAATGAAGCAGGAAAACTAGTGCTAAAGGAAATGCAGACACAAACTGACTTGCCAGAGGTCAATACAAGAATGGTCGCTTCCACCAGTACTTAGTTTTTTGGGTCACCATCAAAGTCAACAAATGTGACTGAGGTATTACTTGAATCCATCAAGAAAATAACTGACTATAGCTCACAAGCTTACAAAGCAATAGATGATTCAATACCAATTTTGAAAACAATAGCTCCTAATTGTAATATAGATAATAAAGATTCTTTAGGACAGTTGGATACACTATGTAAATACATTTCTGAAAATATTGAGCAAATAAAGGTAGAATTTGTAAAGGACATTGTAGAAAAGGAGAAACAGAAATTCTTTGAGGAAGAAATTAAGAAGTGTAACGAAGATTTTGACACACATCTACCGGAACTGTGTAGTTTGTTAAAAGAGTACAAAGACACATGCAAAACAAACTTCCTGACTATAGATATAGACAAGAAGATAAGCAAGACATAAGAAGAGATAAACAAGCTTGCAGACAATTTTGTCAACTCACCGGATTCATTATCTATTTTTGAAGATAAGTTAGCAAATTTTGAGGCAGAATTACTTAAATAGGAGAAATAGAAAGAGCCAATAATAAATAAGGAAAAATACTTGAGATCTAAACTGAGTCCAAGATTGGATTATCTAGCATCTCTACGGAAGGAAATCTCAGAGGCATTATCACCAGGAAGTAAAACACCGACAAAGCAATTGCAGCATCTCACTGGCACTGTGAAGAGAACTGAAACAACAATAAAAGATAGCAAAAAGTTTATGGACAGTATAAACTTAATTTTGGGCGATCTTTTTCAAATAATAACTACCCAACTACAAGGTTGAGGTCATGGACTGGTATAACTACAAACTCTACTAACACCTTGACAACCTTTGTCATTGATGCCAAAGGGGGAGTAGTAGGATGAGAAAATTCAAAACACAGGGATCATATGCTCAGGGGGAGTCCCTCATTTTTTTTGGTAAATTTTTTGTCTACAAATTTTTGGACATCTTTTTGAAATTTCTCATGAGTGTTGCCATCAATGCCAAAGGGGGAGATTGTTGGCATATGGACACTCCAATGAGACATTGTGTGTGATTGAAGGTTTTGTCATTGATGGCAACCTTGCAATCCTATGGCACTAGCAAGACATTCTACCGGCAAAGCATTATTCAAGCAAGACAGTGCACCGGCATCAACAAAACCACTTTACACCAGCACCACCACTGACACAGAAGAAAAGATGTATACTGTCATGCCCAAACTTTTGGGCACAAACAGAATAATTTTTTTTTAACAATACTTAACCAAGTACCATTAACCTATTAAAATAATGCAATAGTAGTTTAGTCTTAACTATGTTTTGAGTGAATCAGACAACTAAATTAATTCTCCAAAAGAGTTATTACTAACTTCCATTAATAAATAATTAAAATCTCAAACTTAACAAATAATCTCAAAATTAATTGATCAATAATCTCTTATAGTTCTTTAATTACCTAGGGTCTAAATAAATTGTCCTATTTATTAGATTAAACAAACCTATTAAATAAAATTTCCATAAATTAAAATACCTTATAATTTAAAATTTAAAAGGGCCAACTTGACCCTACATATATCATTTTATTTTTCCCAAGGGTTTATCCTACCCAAGAGTTTTAAAATCTTCTTATTAAAATGCTTCTACATTCATTTATTAATTAAAAGTGCATTACTTAATTTACAAATAACTATTTTGATTCCATATAAATATAGAATATATATATATATATATATTCCAAAGAGAAGGGGGGGGGAGTTTCTATTACCTTTTTTTTTTTTTTAAATTCTACAAAGTCACATGCTAACCCTAACCTCCTCTTTAACACTCTCCACACACATATCTTATTTTAAAATCTATGTGTGTTTGCCCTAACCCGAAATTAGGGTTAGGGCATGTGTGTTATAACATTCATTTTTTTTTTTTTGTACTGTGTGTGTGTGTGAATTTTCTCTTTTTATTTTTTTTTGTGAGTGTGTGTGTGCAGGTGTGGACGCGACGGCCCGAGCTCTATTTCTTGGCAGAGCCGAAGAGGGAAATGGCGGAGGGGGTGGCGTTTTCCACGGGGCTGCACCCGCAGGCTGGGGAGAGCTCTGCCCACGGCTGCGGGCTCCGCAGCCTGTGGACGTCGCCACCCACAGCTGCGGCTCCTGCAGACTGTGGACGTTTTTAGGGTTTTTTTTTTTTGTGTTTAAAATATGTTAAAAACATTTATATATATTTATATATATATATATAGATATATATTTGTATATATATATATATATATATATATATATATATATATCTACCTTTTTTTTTGTTTAAGAGTAATATGAGTTCCCAGAATAACATATTTAAATGAAAAAAAAAATATAAAGTTATATAATTATAAATATATATATATATTTCAATAACACACAAACAATCTATGATTTTTCCTTCTTTTTAAATAAATCTTAAAACACATATAGAAATTATTATTCTATCAGTTACAACAAGATAATGGGTGACATGTTACTTTCTATTAGGCTGAAAATATGAGATTTATATTCTGTTCTCCTTTTTTTTTAAAAGCATTCTGAAAACTATTATTTAATATACACCTAAAATAGCAACTTAAATGTAATCTTTTCTAGTAAACAAAATAAAACTAGGTCTATATGCTAATCTTTTCTTTGATAAAATAAGCTACTACAATAAGATTTATTTTCTGCATTAAATGGAAAAATAAATGACAGATTTATTTTATTTGCAGCAGCATAAATAAACATAATGAACATGTAGTAACAGAATTAATTTATTTGCAGAATACACATAAATGCAGCTACTTTATTTCTTTTTTTTTTAAATGAAGATTTAAATACAAGTTCATATATTTCATCTTCCCTTTTTTTTCAAAACTAACCAAATAGGAGAAATACATTTCTTTAGCAAATTAAAATACAAAGTAAATAATAATACAAATGGGTTTGATACCCCAACTAGAAATTTCCTTCCTTAGGACTATGAATAAATACATACACTTTTTTTTTTTTGGAAAATAAATACAACATTAGCTCTCATTTTTTTCTTTTTCTTGCTACAAAATAAATACATTCTTTTTTTTTTTTTGAACTATTTCTGCAACTTAGAACAACAACTAATCCCTTTATCCTTTCTTTTCCATCCCCAGCAACCTGCAATAAAACACAACTTGACCATGGAGAGCTCACCTCCCAGCCTAGGCTTACTAGAAGCCACCTCCGAGCTTGGAGAACCAAGCACTAGACGGGTCACAAACAAACAACAACACAACAAACAAAGGCAAACACTCAACATGCATTTTCCCATCCCAAGCTACACTCTCACCACAACTTGTGATGAACTTTCCACGAGTGGAAGTGGACCAAGTACCATTGGGGAGATTGCAAGCATAATACAACTCAAGCCACCTCATGGCAAAACAAAATACAACAAATTTCATCTCCACACCTTATGCCCCCCAAAGGCATAAAAGCCATATTTTCTCCCCTTATGGCCCCCAAATGCATACACAAGGCTATGTAGCAAGGGTCACAAAGGACACCCTTGAGATCACTCTCCATAAGGAGAGCCTCTCACCCAAGGTTGTCATACTTCTTCCACCCCAAGACCATCCTACTCTCCCAAGAGTAGGAGGCCTTGGACACTCCCAAAACAAGAACACATAAACAAAGAACAAGGAAATGAAAATTTATATTTATCTCCTACAAAACATTTTACATATACACATCTCCTCATACAAGCATTTCTTTCTTTCAAAACAACATAAACAACTTAACAAAAAAAAGTAAAACCAACCTTAATCTGCCAATAGGTATGTTAGACTTAGTTGGGGATGAGCTGCCCAAATCCACACAAACTTTCCACCAACACTTCACCAAAATTCTATCCTACAACTAATTTTAAAAAAAAATGCATAATCTCCAACAATGGAGAGTGGGTGATTACTCACTAAGTCCCTAATCCTTGCCTAAGAAGGCCTCTCTCACACTTCCCAACCCCTTGGGTAAGGTGAGAGTTCCCATTGGTTGCTTTTCCCAACCTCTTACATATTACTAAAACTGGAAAGGGAAAAGGTGAGAGAGGATGGGAAGAGAGTTTGACATCAAAAGGGAAGGTTGTCTATCCTAGGAGGAACCTTCTAAGTTGAATTTTCGCTCACCTTGGGAAAACCACTTTTTGAGGTGACTAAACAGTCACATGGGAGTAGTCACATGGTTAAAAATACCCCTAACCCATAGGTCTACCCTTTGAACCTTTGGAAAAGCCCTAAAAATGACCCTAGGAGTCCATTTGACCCCTTAGAAACCCAACTGAAGTTAACCTACGGGTCAAACCTGAGTTGACCACTCCCAAGACTCCCTACCCAAGGCAAATTTGGGACCACACTCATGTGTTTGAATGGCTTTGGTAGAAACAAAACTCCCTCCAAAAGACAAGTCAAAATCAATGACACTAATCAGCACGTGTTAAGTGACACAATAAAATACAATATAAAAATCACACATGGAATTTGTCTCTTCTAGATTTACACAATTACATAAAATCAAATTAACACACATGCATCATTTACTTTCACAAATAAAATACATTACAAATGGGGTGTTGTCTCTCCAAATAGGCAACCTCTGGCTTAACAAACGTACATTGGTCTAGGTTTGGTTCTCCATATTAATTCCATGGTCACATGGATAATTTTCCTGCACATCTCAATTAACACATTAGTAATTCCAAATAATCACAATTATATATAATTAAATACATGGATTTAATTGCACATCAAAAACTCATACATTTGACAATAATAATTCAATATCCCATTCATTCAAATTCGATTCCACATAAGCAATTATCATAATTCTCAAAATTGAACCATTCATAAAATAAGCATCCTTTTTCTATCATCAAAATGAAGTCCTGCAATTCCAATAATGGCATTCACCATTTCAAAGTAATTCTATTCTAGTAACATATAAAGTTTCATCATCATAATGCATAAAATGAAGCATCAATATACGTCAATGTGATCCAAATCATGGAATCATATAGGTTCTAAATCCATAATGCATAAAATAAAGCATCCATAATAGTCTCAATATGAAAATAATAGAAATGTCAAGATGAGTCGGGGTAGGGCCTCACATATACCGGCACAAAGGCCGACAGGATTTTTGATATGTAATATTTTGATTATTATTGCAAGTCGACTTGGCAAATTGTAAAATGACTCTTGTATATAAAAGAGATCATTATAGACATTTGTAGGGATAGGTAAGCGAGCATAAAGAAAATTATTAGACAGACCTAATGTGCAAATTATAGGTCAAGGGTATATGTAAACAACAGAGCAAGAACCGGTACTGAATCTGGCATTGGAGATGCTATTATAAAGTAGTACAGATTATTGGATTAGTTTAATCCTTATTGTAAGTCAGTGTGACTTCTCACTGAGCAATGTGCTCTAGGCAATTGGCCTTCCTACATGTGCAGACCCCTATTGTAAGTAATATTCTCTTATTGGCCAGTAAGTGAATATTGTGGGTCACAAATCTCACCGAGGTTTTTCCCACACCGGGTTTCCTCATTAAATATCTTGTGTTATGGTGTTCTTTTCATGTGGATGTTTTTGATTCTATTTATTACATTAATTCTTACATACCTGTACACTGTTACTTTATGTTTTGTATGTTTTATCACAAAGAAAAATTGAATACCGGTCAGATACTGATTCACCCCCCCCCTTCTCAGTATCTGTGGGAACCCTAACATTACCGACACCCTTCCAGTCTCGATAGGTTGAGTGGTTTCTGGTTGGTTTGGATCTAGCATGATCCCATAGGCTCTGGAATAGTTTGGTTATGGAATTGGCTTATTCATGATACTCATGATAATATTCAGTTAGTTGGTTTTGGTCTGGTGATCGGATGCTATCCTATTTTCTTGGAAGCTTGGCATGTGGTTCCAGCGAGGATTTTACTGGCAGATCTTTTGATGAAGATCTTTGGTGATATGCATAAGTGGTGTTAGTGCAACTTCTGGTGGAGTTTCAAGATGTTGTTGGTGATCATGTTCAAGACTTGGCAGATGGAGATCATTGTTGTAGCGTGTGGACCTATATTGGGTCCTAGTTGATCTAGGTTATGTACCGCCTTTAATGTAACGTCTGTATTGGACCTCTTGATGTGTTTCTGGGATGTCTTATGTGTTGGATAATATTTGTTTGGTCTAAGGCTGACCTATTTTGTAATTATGTAATTGCTTTATTGTCTGTTGGTTGACCTGATTGTTTATGGTCGAGGGTTTGTATATATATAGATGTAAGATCTCATTGTAGATAATATGGTAGAGATCAAGGGAATGGGATATGGATATGTAATGTGCGAATAATGTAATATCATTTAGGCAAGAGGATTTGGTCGATCATTGGAGATTGAATTGGGTTTATGTAAGAGGATTTATTCCTCTAGTATTGAGCTTAACTAGAACTGTACTCAAGCATAGGAGATGTTATCTTTGTAGTTCAACACTTCTCTGGATTGTAATCTATATTTCTATGTATTCAGTGAGACTCCTTTTGTGATGAGCAGTGTGTTCTAGGCTATTGGCCTTCCTGCAAGTGCAGGCCCCTCAATTGTAATTCACATAGTAACCCGAGAAATCTAATTGTGGGTAGGATTCTCACCATGATTTTTCCCGTTACGAGATTTTCCACATATAAATCTTGGTGTCGTATGGATGGTATTTATTCTATGATTATTGTTTATGTTTAATTAGTTTAACTACTATTCTAGTATTTTGTTTAAACATTCTGGTATTAAAGTTTTAATTGCTTAAGGTTCTAGTAATCTGTGACAATTGATTCACTCCCCCCATCTGAGTTGTCTTCCGATTATTTGAACTATCTAACAAGGATATCCTTACTTCTGGTTTCCTCAATTGTGCAATGAATGTATGCCCTAAAATAATCAACGTGCAAAACTCTATATGGAATGGATGGAAATGCACCACTGGGATCATCCTTAACAGACTTAAATGGATGTCTTTTAAATTGAGGCCTTTCTCGCTTAGAAATTTCTACTACCAGAGGATTATCTGTTGGAATACAATGAATCCAAGAACACTAAGAGGGGGGTGAATTGGTGTTATGTTGGTAATACAAGATTTTAACTTTTTATAACATACACATATAAACTGGTAAATGAAGAAACATATAACATGAAGTAAATAAACCACCCACATGAATGAACATCATAATACACTAAATCTATATGTGGAAAACCTCAAAGAGGAAAAACCACAGTGGGATTTGTGACCCACAATATCAATTCACTGGCCATATGAAAGGTATCACATAGCATGGGGGCCTACACATGCAAGAAGGCACACTACCTAGAGCACATTGCTCAACACAAAAGAGTCTCACTGACTACAAGCTTCTGCTAAGATAAAACAGTAATGGTGAACTCACAAAATGCATATGCAATGCCAAAAAGAGTTCCAGTTGTTTTGTACCGGTTCATAAACCCTAAACCCTTCTACCGGTATCTCCTTTCCTCCAAGAATTATTTACAAACTATCTACTGATCATAGCATGATATTACTTTCGCATACAAAATGACCTACATACATATCCTTTGCATCACCTTATTCTACTACCTAGTCATCTTTCAAAATGACCTAATAGATTGACTTATATACCCTTTACACATAATACACCTTATGTCAGCTTACAATACAAAGATATTCAATGTCAACCCTATACAATAATTACAAAATTATTTTACAAATAAAACCTTTCAGATCCCAGATTGATGTCGACTTCACTGAAGTGTTGGATGTCAGTGTCGATGCTGGTGATGACCTTGATTACTCCAATCCTGATATCTTCTGGTATATGCCTTAAATAGAATCTTGTTGCCATCAATGACAACATATGAATCCAATGAGTGTCAATTTCCAACAATCTCCCCCTTTGGAATTGATGGCAACACTCATGTGAAAAATGGATTCCCTACTGGTTCAACTGAAACATGCTCCCCCTGAGTTGATTGACTATGTTTGCAATATACTCTCCATCTAATATCCTCCCCCTAGGATTATATATTTTTCACATACATATACTCCCCCTTTGGCATCAATGCCAAAGACCGGTGAAAGAATTGAGAGAATTGTTACACATTATTTTACTGGAGCTTGACCAATTTCAAGATTTCTAGGTAAGCGTTCTCTAGAAACTATATATAGGTATCCCAACTAGTTTTGAATGTTTCAGATATGGATACAAGTCCACTCAGTAAATGTGCAAGTGTTTCTTTCTCAGTGACTTCTGTCAGTGTGGGATTTACAAGCATATCCATGCATTCCCTCTTATGTATACCAATTGAATCCAATCTTGGACTCACCAAACCTCTAAGAATCCTTGCTCTCTGAATAATCTTGTCTCTTTCATTTTCCAAAGAAAAAATTTGGTTCTCCAAAGTCAAAATTTGTTCATCAATGGACATTGTAAGTGAAGTTAGTCCATCAAAAGAATTAGCAATATTAGCAATCTATTCATGTAACTCCTTTATCCTCTTATCTACATTTGTTATAAGAATTTCTATATTACAACAAACCCTGTAGATGTTAGTACACTATTTCAAATAATTTTCAATAAGTATAAGTTTCTCTTCAACGTTCCTCTTTTTTGTCTCAATAATCTGGTCAAAAGTGACTTTCTTGGCTAAAGTAAATCTTTCAAGTGTTTTCCTGTCAGAAATTTGCTGCAATGATTGAAAGTTTTTAGATATGTGCTTTGCCAATGCCTTAAGCTTTCCAGAAGGGTTTGCTTCATTTTCAATCATACAATCAGGAATCAATCTATGCAAAACTGTTATTGATTGATCTATTATTCCTTTGTCTATAGATCCTTCCTTCATTAGCTTTTGAGTAGCCATCATCATTAACTCTATGGGACTCATCTCTGTGATTGATTTCTTCTCAAATTGAGAAGTGTCAATTGCCAATTTTTTTGCTAGGGAATCAACTGCCAGTATGGTACTGGGTGTCTTACTAGTCTCATTTTCCTTATCCTCTCTCGATGTATCCCTTTTCTCATCCTCTTTTGCACTAGTGGCTTCACCACTTGGTGTAGTATCTATTACTGTAGGTGGAGTATTATCCATAATGTTATCAATATCCTATACATTATCTATATTACCTTGCTCAGACTGTACAAATATAGTCTATGTCAATTTAGTCTGTACACTCTCATCAGTTTGAGGTTTAACTACCGATTCATTCAAAATTTGATCTGAACTTCCCAAAATTCCTTTCCCTTTAGATCTGTCTAGAATAGTGGGAGTTGTTTCCTTAGCAAATTCTTCTTGAGAAGTAAGGAAATTAGGATTCTTTTAGAAGAATTTAGCCCAACCATCTCTGGTCTCATTTATTATTTCATTGACTTTACCCATCATTAAGCTTATTTGTCGAGGTTTTCTGCTAAAGATTGTTCTATTTGTAACTTCTATACATCTTTTCATTTCCTCATTATTTATAGAACCACACATACTCAAAAGTTCAACTTCTTTAATATCTTTGTTCCTCCTGATTGCATCTAATCTCCTTGCATCTAACTTATTATACAATGATAAAGGAATTTCCTTCAAAATCTCTACCAAAGCCTTCTTATATATATATATATATATATATATATATATATATATATATATATATATATATATATATATATATATATATATATATATAACAAAATTGCTTCTTCCATTTCATTTTGCTCAATATCATTTAAATCTTAATATAAATTTGACACATTCTTCAAGATTCCATCTTTAGTTACCCCATCTATCAATTCTGCACAAGCCATTAGGGGGACGATGGTAACATTACTAGATTCAATTTCTTCATCTACCACACTCTTTCTCTTCTTTTTGGGGGTTGTAGGAGTGGATGGAGCAAGCTGCCTCTTCTGAGTTGGTTTCCTTATTGGAGGTGTGGATGTTGTTGTTACCTTTCTTACTAGCTTCCTCCATGGTTCCACCTTCTTCTCTTCTACCAGAGGCTTTTGAGATTTCTTCCTCTGTACCCTTCTAAATGCAAGAGGTTGATTATCCTCTAGATCAAAGTCATAAGTGATAGAATAAATGAAAGTATCAAGCCTCTTTACCTCAAGAGAACTAGCCACTATCAATTGATCTACCAGTTTAGATCCAAAACCTAGTTCTATATCTATCCTGTGAATTATACTTTGAGAAAATGCAGACATTTTGTCTATTTTATTTTCCCTCCTTTTCTTGTTGAAACCAAATTTAACCTCAAGAGCCTTCTCCTTTGTAGTGACAAAGTGTTTAGCCTTATCATCCAAAGGAGAAACAATCAACATTTTAGCATATAGATCCAAGATGTTGTCATCAACTTCATACCCCAATTCAGTGACCCATATTGTTATATGTTCCATTGCTTCCATGAGTGTCTCATCCATTTTTACCATGAAGAAAATATCAGTGGAGTATTTCTCCACAATGTGTTTTGAGATTCTCTCCCTTAGTCTTATATTCTCTTGAAAAGTTTTAAAGTAGCCCCAAAGCTTCTCATCCCTGTTACTACCAAGACCGGTGATTGTATCTTTGATCTGCATAGCTATTGGTATGTCATGAGCCCAACGTTTCTTTACCAAACCTGGTAGCTCATTCATGAAGTATAACATCAAGAAGATAATAAGATTGCCAAATTAGAATGTTCCTTTCTTAACACCTTTGATCTTGCCAAGATTTAAAATTATTTCACTCCTTAACCATTCACACAAGTCATACTTTTCATTATTCTTTATCATTTGATATGCAGCATGGATACAAGAACTAGCAACAAAGTTCAATCGACTTGATTGAGTTACCTTGTATCCGATGATCATGCTCTCAAATTTCAGATCTATATCTTTAATGGTGTTGACCCTCATCGACCTTCCATCATGGGTTGTGTCGGTGAGATTCTCAATTTCAGTGTTGGAGATCTTCTTTCCTGGTTCCTATCCAACTTTGGGTAAGTTAGTGACTGCCTGAATTGCTTCTTTGGTGATCATGTGAGGTTGGTCTAGCCAGATGAATTCATTATGGACCCTTCTTAGAACATATATGATCACTTCATCCTTGAATTTTGGTATATATAGGATTTCAATTAATCGTAGGTCTTCAATGATTTGATATTTTGGCTTGATTGTTTAAGATCTGTCTAGTATCACTGATTGATACATTCCCTTGATTTCCTCAGTGCCTAAATCCTCCAAGGTATAGTGAATGTAGGCCCCGACATCTTCCATATAAACCATGCCATCGGGAAACCTCAAAAATGTGCCAGTAGAGTCTTCCTTCATTGCAATTTGAGGAAATTCCTTGAAAATAGGTCTAAGTCTATCCTTAACCTCAACAACAGTGGGATTTGCAATTAAAGTAGGAGTAGATGATGATATGGATTCCATTTCAAAGAAATACCTGGATAACGATCGTCGATTGAAAGTTTTTGATTACTTCTCAGATAACTACTTGAAATTCTTTAGAATGCCTTTGCTCGCTCTTGATCGCCTGTAATTTTCCTTTTCTTCACTCTATTTTGCTCGAGTGTTGGGTCAATGAAAATGAGTCCATTTTCCCTTTTTATCAATGAGTAAACTCTAATCCTTCACTGTCATAAATGCTTAGTGATGTACCCTACCAGATGTCGGTTTCATAGTTTTATGTTAGATAAACCTCCATCAATGATCAATACCACTCTCCAAATATCTTTCTAGATGTCCTTCGGGGAATATGTAATATTTGAAATGAATTTTCCAACCCCTAAGGTGTATGCCTAAGTTACTAGTAGAATTTTCTGCTGGTGCAAGAATGCTTTGGTCTACCTATGGAGTTAACGGTGTAGATACCAGTGTAGTTGCATCTCCACTTGGTTCTTCATTTTTTCTAACCCATCTCTTGGTGTGGTCTTATTGTATTTCATCTACCTTATGCTTTCCTTTCTCATTTGCTTTGTCATCACTAACTGGTGTAGTCTTGCTTCTGCGGTACTTAGCAATATGACCAATTTTTTTGCATGCATAACATATAACATTGTTCTTTTGAATTTATTTGATATAACCGGTGTCATTCCTTGACCTACATTGATTAGAACCAAACTTTCCACATGCATGACATTTAACACTCATTTTGCAATTTTCTGACTTATGACCATATTTCTTGCAATTTGTGCATTGACTGGGAATTGAATTGTAGTTTTGATTTGCTCTATTTATACATTGTCTAGCCATATGCCCAAATTTATTACAAAGTATCTACCATTGAATTTGTAAGAATTAGATTTCCTTATCAGTTTCCTTTGGTCTGATGAGTTTTGCATACTAGTTGTCTGATCTTCATTTGCAATATCAGAGCTTTTGCCTTGTACAAATCCAGGTCCTCTAGAATTTGCTCTATGCCTTTGTCTTTCCAATAAATCATCCAACTGTGTAGCAATAATCCTAAATTTTCTTTATACTCACTTACAGTAGTCAGATCATCTCTCAGAGTCATTATTTGTCTCTCTAGCTCTTGTTCATTATTCTGGGATTTCAGTTCTCAACAGATTATTTTCATGAGTGAATCTGCCACATTCTTCAAATTTATTCTTCAAAAATATAAAAAGATTTTTCTTCCTTCTTCTTTCTGTCCTCAATATCTTTTGACATCCTCATAGTTAGGTCTTGGATTTCATTCTTCACGAGCATGTTTGCTTGACTCAATTTCTAACATTGTTCCTTAAGTACATTTTTATCTTTATCATCTTGGTTTTGCAAAAGTTCCTTCCTCTTAGCTTGAGAAGATGATAATCTTTCTTGCAGAACAAGAATGAATTCATTAGCAAAATTCAACTCATCTTGCAGTTTTAAGTTATTCATCCTTTCAGCATCATAATCCTCAAGTGCCATCTTAAGTTGCTTCTCCATAGCCATGTTCAAAGATTCCAGTTTCAGGATCTTCCTCATGCTATTAAACTTCCTCCGAGGTACTAGGCTCTAATACCAATTGTTGGAATACACTGCATCCAAGAACACTGAGAGGGGGGGTGAATCAGTGTTCTGCCAGTAATACAAGATTTTAACTTTTTATAAAATACACATTTAAACTGGTAAATGAAGAAACATATAACATGAAGTAAATAAACCACCCACATGAATGAATACCATAATACACTAAATTTATACATGGAAAACCTCAAAGAGGAAAAACCACGATGGAATTTGTGACCCACAATATCAATTCACTGGCCATATGAAAGATATTACATAGCATGGGGGCCTGCACATGCAAGAAGACACATTGCCTAGAGCACACTGCTCAACACAAAAGAGTCTCACTGACTACAAGATTTTGGTGAGATAAAACAATAATGGTGAACTCACAAAATGCATCTTCAATGCCAAAAAGAGTTCTGGTTAAAGCTTTGTTCTGTACCAGTTCATAAACCCTGAACCCTTCTACCAGTATCTCCTTTCCTCCAAGAATAATTTGCAAACCATCTACTGATCATAGCACGATATTACATTCGCATACAAAATAACCCACATACATATTCTTCACATCACCTTATTATACTACCTAGTCATCTTTCAAAATGACCTAATAGACTGACTTATATACCCTTTACAAACAATATGCCTTATGTCGCCTTACAATACACAAGATATTCAATGTCAGCCCTATACATTAATTGCAAAATGATTTTACAAATAAAACCTTTCGGATTCCAAATGGATGTTGGCTTCACTGAAGTACTAGTTGCCAGTGCCAGTGCCAGTGATGACCCCGATTACTCCAATGTCAGCATATGTCGGTGTATGTCTCCAAATGTCGGTATCTATCGGTATATGCCTTAAATAGAATCTTGTTTCCATTAATGATAATATATGAATCCAATAAGTGTGAATTTCCAACATTATCAACAAAATAAGATGCCATTTCCAAAAATTTAGGGTTTAAAGGATGAATGCACTTTGATAAATACCTTTTTCTTCTGTTAGATGCACAAGAAATTCTTTTCAGATCACCTCAAGCCTTCTAATCACCTTGAAATCTAGTTTGCCTTTCTCTACAGCTTCAACTCTTCACTTGCAATGTGAGAAATGATTCATATTTTGCCCCTTTTAACTTAGAAAACCCTAACTTTAAGTTGAAATAAATGCAACTATAAAGGTCAACCAAATGTCCTATTTAATATAATCTAATCAACTGGATTCTAAAATTGGCATGATGAATTCTGGATAATCATCTCCAAGCATCTGCAATTAACCTTGATTGATCACAGATCTCTTTAAGGGGGCTTTGCAAGATTGTGCATGAAGATGCCACCCCCTAAGGACACTTGCCTTAGTTACCAGATGAAGATCTTCCACTAGATTCAAGAGAAAATCCACTGTCTATTTGGGATTCATCTTTCTTGACCCACATCTTCTCATTGTTTTTCTTGATGTCTTTTACCTTCACCTTTCCCTTTTCATCAGCGTTGTTCTTGTCTATTGAAAATTCTTGCTTCTACAAAATTTTGCAATGTGACTGGTTTTGTTGCATGCACAGAAAAAAACATTTCTCTGAATAGGTCTAAAATTCATCTGATTTGGTCTCATCCTGCATTTGTTAGAGATATGTCCAAACATCCCACAAGCATAACATCTCTTGTTCTGAAAATTGCTCATTATTTCTCTGCACATGTTTGTGATGAATATTAAGAGGGGGGGTGAATTAATATTCATCAATTGGTATCAGAGCCAACCTTTCTATAAGTCTAACCACTTGGAAGGAGATATGGGGGAATACAGTGTGAGGGAACTTACTCATCATCTCACTTAGACTGAGAGAGCCTATGATGAACTCAAAGTCAAGTATAAAGCCTCTTTGGCCAAAAGAAGAGAGCATGCTAAGAAACTGGTGGAACTCATTGAAAATAGCTCTTCTGATGAAGCAGACATGGATGCTCTAGTTGAAGAAGTTGAAAAATTGAATGAATCTAAAGCCAATCTGAGAAAAGAGTTGGAAGGACTGACTATCAGAATGTGTCAAGAGCTTGAGAATAGAAGGAAAGCTAAAGATTGGGTAAGAGATAAAGATCATGAGATCTCCAAGCTAAAGAAAGAAATCAATACCCTTACCACTCATCTCCAATAGAGTAAAGTGGAAAAAGAAGAAATGAAAGGTGAACTAAACATGGCTATTTCTGAAAATGCAACCTTGATGGAATCCAATGCTACTATTTCCAAGGAACTTACTAAGTCAAAGGAGATACTTGCCAAATTCAATCAGAGTACTGCTAAGCTAGAGCAAAAGTTGGAATTGGCAAAACCAGTAAAGAATACCACTGGACTTGGTTTCTCTAGATATGAGGAAGGTGAGACCTCTGGAACAAAAGTTGAAGCATCAAAGAAGCAAGCAACATCCAAGGATAAAGGTAAGAAAAAATTTAAACCTATTTGCTTTAATTGTCTCAAAGAAGGACATACTGCCAATGTGTGCAGAAGCAAGGCCTACAACAATTTTCTTTATTTTCAAAACAATATGCCTAGATCCAATAGATTTAATGGAAACTGTTATGCATGCAACAAGTTTGGGCATATAGCATTTGAATATAGGTCTATTTTGCACAACACTGGGAGATATCCTCCAAGGACTCAAGGAGTTATCCTGGAACCTTCTATGAATCGGAATCCTAACCAGTACAATACCTATGATCATCGGTCAGGTGGTTATCAAGCAGCTACTAGTTGGAGAACAACTTGTTTGATCTATCGTGGTAGCGGTCACATTGCTGCAACATGCAGAAGGAAGAATGGTAGTATGAATAATGGACCATGGAGAACACCAGGGATGGTATGCTATCATTGCAACAAACCGAGACACACTGCCAAAACTTGCAGACTGAGAAAGAACCTATCAGATGATATACCGATCACTCCAGAAGGGAAGATTAATGTTGAAACTGTTCAAACCAAAATGAATAAAACTTGGAAAAATAAATCAGAAGAAGTGTCATATAATGAACTGGTTTCTACACCTAGTGTGGAAGTCTTTGAATTGGCAAACTGAGCTTCAGAAAAGCTTAGGGGGAACATATCAGTGAAATATTTTACCTTAACCGATATATGTTACCTTTCAGTCGGCAAAAGACGTGAAGTGGTAAAAGGCAAAACTAGGGTTTGAACCCTAGCAGTGATGCATTTATTGTGATTGGTAAGACTTGTTTAAAAGGGATTTTCATCATCATTTTCTCGTATCTATTTTTGAGAGAAGAATTTTCAAGAGCAAAGCAACAAAGAGCGATTCATCTAGCGATTCAAAGTGAATTCAAAAATCTTGTAGGGGAATCTAGAGATCTTTTTCAATCTATCAGTGAAGAACACCAAGCGGTGATCTAGCAACCGAAGAGGTGTATTGTGGGCAACATTGGCAAACCATAAATTTTGGATTGTAAAGGTATTTCTCAAATTTCTTTCTTATCATGGCTTCTACATCGCACTCTAGTTCTAGTGCACCTGTAGATTCAGCTGAATTCCTTCAAAAGAAAATGAAATACAATGCCCTATCCCAAATACCCGCCGGAGTTATTGTTGAGGGAGATATTTTAGGGTATATAGACTATAAATTGGAAGACCTAGGATCCCTAGTGATTCATTCCCAGCTAACTCTGTTCTATGGGGATGACGAGAAGATCAAACCTGAGTATAGTGTCCTTGAGAAGATGAAACTGCACAATGCGGTATATTTTTTGGAAGAGTTCATAGAAGATCATACTCAACAAAGTACATGGTGATAAGATGTATCTCATGTTGGAATTTTTGATGTTTATGGTGTGATTGTCATTGATGGACACACACTTGCATTGAGATCTCCTTTATATGTATGAGTTAGAGCTCAACCAAAATATGTTCCAACCGGTATGTTGTATTATAGTCTTTAGACTATTGGTATTTTGCAGAACATGTTTACCGGTCTAAAGCAACATTTTGACCCCAAGCGGTATGAGGGATTAAAGTAGCATAGCACATTTTTACCAGTCTTCATTTTTGTCAAACTGGCAACCGGCATTTTGCTTAAATCAGCATATTGTATGAACCGGTAATACTATGTGATGAGTTACCATCCACTGATTGTTTGACGGTGCCGACACGTTAACAGTGCTTTTTGTGTTGTGTTACCAGATATGTCCAGGTTCATTGAACCTAGGAAATTGTAATGTAATCCTATTGGACTGACATGAAATCAGATTCCTTTATAAGGACATCATGTCTAGGGTTTTAGGTTGTTGATGTGGATATAGGGAAAGTTTATGTTGTTGCTAGGGTTTAAGGTGATTGAGGAGTTGGAGAGAATATGAATGTGTAGAAGACTGAATTAATGCTAGAGTGCATTAGGAACGAGCTATCAAGGATCTAACCGAGCAGTCTATATTATTATCTAGATCAAATGCATGTTGATGACTCACATCTTTGACAAGTCTGTAGCCCTTAACCGGGTAGGCCCAAAAGCCTTTTGTAAATCCTCTAACAAGGTGGTTCACATCTGTGGATCTAAAATCCTCTAGCAAGCTAGTCTTTAATCGAACTTATCTCCTAATAGAGATTGAGATTCCTAACAGGATCTATTCTAGTAAAGAACATTGTAAGACCTTAATCGGTTTGACCTTAACCAGTCTGGTTCCTATTCTGTAGATAGTTACTTGTGAGTTCCATCTCACCGAGGTTTTTCCCATTTGGGTTTCCACGTCAAAATCTCTTGTGTTATGGTGTTTGTGCTTCTATGGGTGAATGCATTATTAGCTATTTGGTTTGCATGTTTGTTAACCAGTTTGTCTGCTAAATTGTTTTCCCTATTTACTGTCAATCTTGCAAAGTGTTTAAGTGCAAAGATTTTTGGCATACTAATTCACCCCCCCTCTTAGTAATCATCAATTGGTATCAGAGCCTACATTTCTATAAGTTTAACCACTTGGAAAGACATATGGGGGAATACACATTGAGGGAAATTCCTCATCAGCTCACTCAGTCTGAGCAAGCCTATGATGAACTTATGGCTAAATATAAGGTCTCTCAGGCAAAAAGGAGAGAACATGTTGAAAAGATAATGGAGCTATCTGAAAATAGTTATTCAGATGAAGCAAACATGGAAGCCCTAATTGCATAAGTAAAAAAGTTGAATTAATCAAACTCCAACCTGAGAAAGGAGTTGGAAGGACTGACTATCTGGATGAGTCAAGAGATTGAGAATCAGAGGAAAACTAAAGAGCTAATGAAAGACAAAGATAATGAGAACTTCAAGCTGAAGCAAGAGATCAGTGCATTAACTGCTCAACTCCATGCAAGCAAAGTGGAAAAGGAAGACATGCAAGGTGAAATGAACAGTGTCATCTCTAAGAATGAAAACCTGATGGAAACAAATGCTGCTATTTCCAAAGAACTCTTTGAGTCAAAGGAAATACTTGCTAAGTTCAACAAGGGTACTGTCAAGCTAGAGCAAAAGCTTGAATCTGCCAAACCTGTCAAGAATACCAATGGACTTGGTTATTCCGGTCATGAGGAAGGTGAGACCTCTGGTACAAATTTTGGAGCATCAAAGAAACAACCAGCATCAAAGGATAAAGGTAAGAAAAAGTTTAAACCTATTTTCTTTAACTGTCTTAAAGAAGGACATACTGCTAATGTGTGTAGGAGTAAGGCTTACAACAATTTTCCCTATTTTCTAAATGATAAGCCTAGATCCTATAGATTCAATGGTAACTGCTATGCATGCAACAAGTTTGGGCATAGAGCATCGAAATGCAGGTCAGTTATGAACAACATTGATAGATATCCTCAGAGGACCCAAGGAGCTGGTCCTGAACCTTTTGTGAACTGGAATCACAACCGGTTTAATGCCTTCAATCATCAGCCAAGAAGCGGTGGCTATCAAGCAGCAACCGGATGGAGAGAAAACTATTGGATTTATCATGGTCATGGTCATGCTGCTGCAACATGCAGAAGGAAGAATGGAAACATGAACAATGGAACCTGGAGAGCACCTGGAATGGTCTGCTAGCACCTGGAATGGTCTGCTATCACTGCAACAGACTGGGTCACATAGCCAGATTTTGTAGATCAAGGAAAAGTATATCTAATGATATACTGATCACTCTGGAAGGGAACATTGATGTTAACACTGTTCAAATAGACATTAACAAAATCTGGAAGAAGAAACCAGTGGTGTTACAAGAGGAACCAGTTTCTGCACCTAGTGTGGAAATCATGGAACCGACAAACTAAGCTTCAGAAAAGCTTAGGGGGAGCAAACGGTGAAATGCTTTCAAACCCCCAATTGACACCGGTAAAAGACCTTAACCAGTGTGTGATACCTGTCGTTTGACAGAAGACTGAAAATGGTAAAAAGGCAAATTAGGGTTTACACCCTAATGGAGGAGCATTAATGATTGTAGGTGAGGAAAATACTTAAAAGATTTTTAAAATCATTTCTCACTATCACTTTTCGAGTGAAGAAAAGTTTTTCAAAGAGCAGAGCAACGAAAAGGCGATTTGAGCTAAGATTTTGAGAAATTGAGAAACCACGAAGGAGATTCAAATTCAAACTGCAAACGGTCAAGCGGAGAACACAAAGTGGTGATTCAGCAACCGACGGAGTGTGAAGTGAAGGAGAATCTGCAAGCCCTAATTTCACAAGTTTCAAAAGGTATTTCTCGAGTTCTTAAAATTTCTATCATGGCTTCCACATCTCATACTAGTTCTAGTGCATCCGTCGAGTCTGCAAGTTTTATTCAGCGGAAGTCCAAGTATAATACCCTATCACAAGTTTTGGCTGGTGTGATAGTAGAAGAGGGAATTTCTAACTACATAGATTGCAAGATTGAAGACCTAGGGTCTCTAGCTATCCACTCCCAGGTAGGTTTATTTTGTGGAAATGATAAGAAGATCAAACCAGAGTATAGTATTCTGGAGAAGAAGAAGCTCCACAATGTTGTTTACTTCCTGGAGGATTTCACAGAGGATCATATAAGAATCATTCTGAGCAGAGTCCATGGTGACAAGATGTACCTAGAGTGAACGCATGATATTACGCCGTAGGCAATTCATGTCGTCACTGGTTTCTACAATACAGGGGAAGTGCCAGCCCAGAGGACGGTAAGCAAAACTGAAATGTCCAAGCTCACCAGTTCAGTGAGCAACTCACGAGGCATGACAAGAAATTCTATCAAGGATGACCTAGTAAAGTATGCATGCATGGTGATTGGATACCGAACATTCTCAGCCATCAAAATTAACTCTATATCTACTGCAGTGGTAAATGTTGCTTACCGGATGATAAAGGAGGATGCATCATTTGATCTGTGCACCGGTATGCAGAGACAACTCCTATTGAATCTAAAGTCGATCAAAGAGGATAATGCACTTAGGTTCAAGTTTGGACAACTACTGGTTAGGTTGTTCTTCTATTTCCAAGGCTACTTTCTAGGAGTAGGAGATGTCCAATGGTCTATTGACCAACCAGTGACTAAACAAATCAAGAAAAGCATTCAAGCAATTGGAACTGGCTACCCTAATGTTCTAAACAAGTATTTTGATGAGTTCAGATGGAAAATGAGCCAAAGGATGAGGATATCAGGTGACATCATCAAGAAATATGAAGGTGATATCTGTTTCACCATCAAGGTGGATCAATGCATAATGGAGGCTGTTGAGCCCAGATAGGAAGAAGTGGAGCCAATGGGCTATGAGGTGATGTACGATATGCTGGAAGGGTATGCCTCTACCCTTATTGCCTCACCTCATGATCCTAAGGCAAAGAGGAACGAAACCTATCTGGAAAGGGTTCCACCGGTCGAGGAACCCTCTACAAAGAAAGGAAAAGAATCGGCAGCAAAGAAGGCAAAGGCAGTGCCTGCAGCATCAGCATTGGTTACTCCTACAACTCCAAAAGTGACCAAGTGGTCACCTACCAAAAAGAAACTAGAAGCAACACCGGCTAAAGTGTTCAAGAGAAAGAGGAAGACAAGGAATACCTCTCCAGACTCAGAAGAAACTGTGTCTAAGGAGCAGCCCAAGAAGGCGAGACAGACAAGAAAGAAGACAAAGAATGAACTGGCATCATCTGCACCAGTAAATATAGATATCTCCTCCTATAAACCTTTGACACATTGTCAAAGAACAATAAAGAATATTAGGAGAAAAGTGCTAAATGATTTAATTGAGTATTTTGAAGACTTTAATGATGATGAAAAGGAAGCGGTTGAAAAGGAAATAATTCAATATTTATGTGTTAATGATCGGTCACCCTTAGAGATTAAATCTCAGACACCGGATTCTTTATACATGTTATTAGATAATAGATGGCACATTGCCATAGAAAAGGAACAGGAAATTAGGGAGAAATTTTTTGCACAGTACTTTCCCGACCTGTCAAACTCAGAATTATTTGATGTCATTGACCAAAATAAAGGACTCTTCTTCACTAGAAGAAGAAGACTCTAGCTGTTAGAAGGAAGAGTTGATGATATCGAAAAGGACACTCATCAACATATGGTAACCACTATCCAGACTCACAAAGTGCATCTAGCCAACTGGCAAGCTGAAAAAGAACCGGTTATATCCAAACCAGATGAAGTATTTGATGATGAAGGAAATTTGGTTGTTGAACCGATCGACACCATTGATGTCGATGCTCTAGATGTTGAGGATGTTACTCAAGAAACACCATCTGAGGCAATAGGGTAGAAGAAACAGGCTAAATAGGTTGATAAGCAAACTGAGGATAGACAAGAAGCGGCAAAGGAAGAGGCAGAGCAGAAGAAAAAGGATGAAGAAGAGAAGTGGAAAAGGGATGAAGAAGAGAAGAAGAAGAAAGATGAAGAAGAGAGAAAGAAGAAGGATGAAGAAGAGAAGAAGAAGAAATATGAAGAGGAGAAGAAGAAGAAGTATGAAGAAGAGAAAAAGAAGCAAGAAGATGAAAAGAAAAAGAAAGAAGAAGAAGATAATGAATAGGAGAAGAAGAAGGAAGTAGAGAAGAAGAAGAAGGAAGAGGAAGAAAAAGAAGAGGAAAAGAGGAGAGAAGCAGAGAAAAGGAAGAAGGAAGAGGAGGATAAGGAAGCAGAGAAGAGGAGAGAAGCGGAGAAGAAGAAAGAGGAAGAGGACAAGGCAGGAGAAGTGGAGAAGAGCACCTAGATGGAGACTCCGAAGGCAACCGAGAGTCAAGCCAAACTAGCCGATATCACCAGTCCTATCGATCTCCAGTTTGCAAGTGAAACAGAGCTAATGCGGAGCATCAAGGTAGCTCAAGAGCACCTTAAAATCATTCAAAGGAAGAAGGAGCAAGATGTAATTCAAGATGCTATGGAAACTCTTACTAGTTTGATACCTAGTACAAATCTTCCCAACACCAATTCATCACTAGCTAAATTCAAGCTCCTATGCACAGTAGTGGATGATCAGGTACAGAGCCTTGAAGAGGCAGCAGAGGCTAATGTCAAGAAGGAGCATCAAAAAGCTCTTTATATAGCTCTAGTGAAGAAGTTGAATGAGCTCCAGATTGAACTGAAGAAAGAACAAAAGGATATAAGGGATGCTCTAGATGAGGGGAATCTACTACTCAGCAAAATCTTCCAACCCCATATGTTCTATGCTGATGTGCTAGCTCAGAAGTAAAAACTTGAAACTGACTTGCAGTCCTACTTGAGCACATTCAAGCTGCCTTATGATTCCTTTACAACTTATGAGCAAACCATTCACAGGTTTCACATCCAATTAGCAAAAATGGAGCAAGAGATCAGCACTCGGTCTAGAGATTTGTAGGAGCTACAACTGGTTCTACTCCCACAACTACAAATTCTTCAGAAGTGCTATCTGAACCTGGATGCCTTGACAATTTCACAGGAGATGAGCACAATTGATGCCATGGAAGAACAGGTCTCCCAAATGTAGACAGAAAAAGAAGTAGCCACCTCCCTACTTGAGTCCTGGTCTTTGTCGATGAAACAATTCTTCTAGGACTTTAAATCCATTTTTGACAAGTATTATTCCTTATTGTCATAAACTCTTATTACTTTAATATCAAATGAAAATAGGGTTGTTCAACTATACTTTGTCATTGTTGGCAAAGGGGGAGAAGAATACTATTTGGGAGAAGTATCTGGTAATCAAAATTTTAATATATGCTCTGAATATCTCAATGTTTATGCTCTATATGCAAAAGTGTTATACATTATATTGTTAAAGGGATAGTATATATGCTTAGGGGGACCAATTTTGCTAATGGCATGATTTTGTTGTAAAACACTTAGATGTCAAAATTTTATTTTCCTAAGTGTTGCCATCAATGCTAAAGGGGGAGATTGTTGGCATTTTTTATGTTTATGTTGTGATTGTCATTGATGGACACACACTTGCATTGAGATCTCTTTTATATGTATGAGTTAGAGCTCAACCAGAATATGTTCCAACTAGTATGTTGTATTATAGTCTTTAGACTATTAGTATTTTGTAGAACATGTTTACCAGTCTGAAGTGGCATGTTGACCCCAAGCGGTATGAGGGATTAAAGCGGCATAACACATTTTTACCAGTCTTCATTTTTGTCAAACCAACAACCAGCATTTTGCTTGAACCGACATATTGTATGAACCAGTAATACTCTGTGATGAGTTACCAACTGGAATTTTGTGATGAGTTACCATCCACTGATTGTTTGATGGTGCCGACACCTTAACGGTGCTTTTTGTGTCGTGTTACCAGATATGTCCAGGTTCATTGAACCTAGGAAATTGTAATGTAATCCTATTGGACCGACATGAAATCATATTCCTTTATAAGGACATTATGTCTAGGGTTTTAGGTTGTTGATGTGGATATAGAGAAAGTTTATGTTGTTGCTAGGGTTTAAGGTGATTGAGGAGTTGGAGAGAATATGAATGTGTAGAAGACTGAAGTAATGCTAGAGTGCATTAGGAACGAGCTATCAAGGATCTAACCGAGCAGTCTATATTATTATCTAGATCAAATACATGTTGATGACTCACATCTTTGACAAGTCTGTAGCCCTTAACCGGGTAGGCCCAAAAGCCTTTTGTAAATCCTCTAACAAGGTGGTTCACATCTGTGGATCTAAAATCCTCTAGCAAGGTAGTCTTTAATTGGACTTATCTCCTAATAGAGATTGAGATTCCTAATAGGATCTATTCTGGTAAAGAACATTGTAAGACCTTAACCGATTTGACTTTAACTGGTCTGACCTTAACCGGTCTGGTTCCTATTCTGTAGATAGTTACTTGTGAGTTCCATCTCACTATGGTTTTTCCCATTTGGGTTTCCACATCAAAATCTCTTGTGTTATGGTGTTTGTGCTTCTATGGGTGAATGCATTATTAGCTATTCGGTTTGCATGTTTGTTAACTGGTTTGTCTGCTAAATTGTTTTACCAGTTTACTGTTAGTCTTGCAAAGAGTTTAAGTGCAAAGATTTTTGGCATACTAATTCACCCCCCCTCTTAGTATTCATCATCTCGAGTGGATGCATGACATCACATCGGAACCAATTCATGTCGTCACTGGTTTCTACAATATTGGAGAGGTACCAGCTCTACGAAAGGTCACCAAAACTGAAATGACAAAGCTCACTGGTTCTATGAGTGACCAATGAGAGATGACCATCAACACCATCAAAGATGATCTAGTGAAATATGCTTGCATGGTGATTGGTTACTGAATATTCTATGCTAGTAGAATGAATTTTGTCCCTACTGCTGCAGTGAATGCTTCTTACAGAATGATTAAAGAAGACACTACATTTGACCTATGTACCTATCTACAAAAGCAATTGTTGTTAAATATGAAGTCCATCAAACAAGATGATTCTCTAAGGTTCAAATTTGGCCAACTTCTAGTCGGTTTATTCTTCTACTTTCAAGGTTATTTCCCTAGAGTAGGTGATGTCAAATGGTTTGCTGACCTATCGGTTTCCAGGCAAATCAAGGAAAGTCTACAAGTAGTAGGAACTAGATATCCTGAGGTTCTAAACAAGTATTTTAATGAATTCAAGCAAAAATTGAACCAGAGAATGAGGATATGTGATCATATTATGAAGGAATATAAAGATGACATCTGCTTCACAATAAAGGTAGATGCCTACATAATGGAAGCGGTGGAACTGAGAAAGGAAGCAGTTGAACCTATGGGTTATGAAGTGGTGAATGACCTATTGATCGAGTATTCCTCTACCCTACTTGGCTCACCATTGGATGCAAAGAAAAAGAGAACCGGTACCTACTTGGAGAGGGTCACACCAGTTGAAGAACCAAAATAGAAAAAGGACAAAGCAGTGCCATCGATATCTGCACCAGTTACCTCTGCCAGTCTGAAAGTGACCAAGCGGTCACCAACTAAGAAGACACCTGAGGTTATTCTAGCAAAGGTATTTGAGAGGAAGTGGAAAACCAAAACCAACTCATTGGAGTCAAAGGACACTGAATGAGAAACTCAACCAAAGAAGACAAGGCAATCAAGAAAGAAGGCGAAGTCTACCGGTAATGTTCCTGCAACTTCAACACTAGTAAATATAGATATTTCCTCTTATAAGCCAGTGATACATTGTCAGAGGACTCTAAAGAATATTAAGAGGAAAGTGCTTGATGATTTAAAGGAGTATTTTGATGATTTTACTGATAGTGAGAAAAAATAAGTAGACTAGGAAGTCATCAAATATTTATGTGTTAATGATCAGTCACCATCTGAAATTAGATCGATTACACCAGATTCTTTGTATAATTATTTAGATAATAAATGGTGCATTGCCATTGAAAAGGAACAGGAGATCAGGGAGAAAATTTTTGCACAATACTTTCTTGATGCTTCTAATTCAGAATTATTTGAGATAATGGATAAGAACAAAGGCATCTTCTTCATGAGAAGGAGAAGACTTAGGCTAATAGAAGGTAGATCTTTTGAAGTGGAAAAGGACACACATACACATGCTAAAATTGTTGTCAGAATGCATCAAGTATCAAAAGTTGCTAAGCAAGCTGATCAAGCATCTGACCTATCCTCAGGTCAACCGGATGAGGCATTTGACAGTGAAGGTGAAAGAGAGACAGAGAAAATTGACACTATTGATGTTGATGCCTTAGATAATGAGGATGTCACTCCTGATAAGGAACAAGCTGAGAAAGAAAACCAGGACAAAGAACAAACGAAGAAAGAGTAAGAAGAAAAAGCAAGGTAGGAAGAAAACAAGAGAAAGGAGGAAGAGAAGAGGAAAGAAGAGGAGAAGAGGAGAAGAGGAAAGAAGAAGACAAGAAGAAAGAATAAGACAAGAAGAAAGAAGAAATGGAAAAGCAAGAAGAGGAGCAAAAGAAGAAAGAAGAGGATAAGAAAAAAGCAGAAGAGGAGAAGGAAGCAGAGAAGAACAAACAAGCAGAGACTCCTAAGGCAACTGGTGATCAAGCCAAATAGGTTGATACCACCAATCCTATTGATCTTCAATCAATAGATGAATCTGAGCTGCTTTGAGGCATCAAACTTGCACATGAAAGACTAGAAGAATTGTGAAGGAAGAAAGAAAAGGATGTCATACAAACTATGGTTGACACCCTTACCAGTCTAATTCTCAGTACCAACCTCTCAAGTACCGATTCCTCTCTCTCTAAGCTCAAACTTCTTTGTACCATAGTGGAGGACCAGGTAATATGCTTGGAAGATGTTGTTGAAGCCACTACAAAGAAGAATCATGAAAAGACACTCACACTTCCTTAGTCAAGAAAATGAATGAGCTTCAGACACAACTACTAAAACAACAGAAGGATATCAGTGTTTCTATGGATGAGGGAAAATCACTTTTGAATAAAATCTACCAGCCCCATCTATTTTGTGACAATGTGCTTAAACAAAAAGATAAACTCCAATCGGAGTTCCAAGCATATATCAACACCTTCAAGATACCCTATGATCTCTTAACTACATATGGGCAAATGGTTCATCACTTTCAGCGTCAAACAACCAAGATGGACTCAAAGATCAGCAACCGGACTAAAGATTTGCAGGAGCTTCAACTACTCTTATTGCCAAGACTACAGATTCTTCATAAATGTTTTCTCAACCTGGAAGCTATCACGGTAACTCAAGTGATGATTACCATTGATGCAATGGAAGAACTGGCATTCCAGATGAAGATTGAAAGTGAGGTTGCTACCTCATTACTTGAGGCATGGACATTGGTCATGAAAACTTTTATGTAGGACTTTAAATTTGTTTTTGATAAATTTCATTCCTTATTGTCATGAACATTTACTCTATTTTTTGTATAAGGAAACAGGGGTTATTTTGCATTACATTGTCATTGTTTGCAAATGGGAAGTAGTGTACATTAAAGTTTTGGTGAATGTTACCATTTCATGTATACTTTCATGTTACCATTTTGGGTTGTAGTGTACATTGTAATTTCTGCAAAAGGGATAGTGTATATGCTTAGGGGGGGTAATTTTGATTGTAGCATCATTTTGTTATTGTTGTAAAAACACTTAGATGTCAAAATTTTCCTAAGTGTTGCCATCAATACCAAAGGGGGAGATTGTTGGCATTTTGATTATGTTTTGATTGTCATTGATGGACACACACTTTCTTGATGTATGAGTTTGTAACGTCTTAAAATTGTGACACTTACAATTTCGACTGCATTTGGGTCTTCACGATGGCGATGCAACGTTAAACCTGAATGGAGACCCCAAAACCTGCTTGTGACACCAAAAACTGCATTTTTCTGCACCTTGGCATGATCCCTCCTTGTACCCTGTTGTCCCGGGAGGTGGGACCATGGCACCCAGCGCCCTGGTCCCTGGCCCTATTTTGGGCTCGGTCTCCTTTTGGGCATCGGGTCTTGAAGTTTGCAAATTGGAAAATATTGTTTCTAGGTTGGCCTAAAGTCAGGAAAATCAGTCTATCAGCCCTAATTGACAGGTATATAAACTACATTTCCCCTCTCAAAAAGGAGGACATATGTGTGCAAAAAGGCGGAAGCGATATTCAAACATTCAAGCATTCAAGCATTCCTTCAAGCAATTGAGCATTCTAAGTCTCCATTCAAGGCTAAGTGTTGCATTCAAGACAAGGATTCAACCATTGAAGAGGAGATCACTTACAACACATTACATACAACATACATTACACCTTCGCATGTAAGAATACAAACATTCTTACAACAAGGTATCAGTACTTGTTTACATTACAAACATTTACATTTACAGCATTCTCATTTCTTGGTTAATTCCAAAACTGGGGTTTGACCTAAAGGCAAACCCCTAATCCCTAACCCCCCAATCGTCCTCTCTTTTCTGTGTGTAGGTTGTAGGTACGCAGCTGTAATTGAAGATCTGGAATCCTTGTGCAGAGACGAACAGATCCACCTTCGTTTCGTGGATTTTTCGGAGGACCGTGTGCACGCCGGGCACCATCGTCCCGTCAACTTTCGCTCAAATTTGCAAAACAGCACCGTCTCGACATTTTACTACTAATTCCAAGTCCGCAGCTTCATCCCGTATCCCTATCTCTGTTTATAAGTGAATCTTTCTTACTTTACATACATTCCTAGTTCAATCATTCTATCTACATTTCTTTACAAAAGAGGGTATCCTTGATGTCTTAACCCTTGAAACTCATTTAGAATCCAATCCTACATGGTGTGGGATTGGATCTTGTGGGTTTCAACCCCTCTTTTGAATGTAAAGTCTTTCCCAAGTGAAAACCATCAACCCTAGTGACCTCCCTTCTCTCTCCTTGGAGTTGGGGAGGGGAGAACAACTAGGGTTTGATTTTTCCGCTTTACAGAGTTATGACTCAATCGGTAATTGTTCCAACTGGTACTGTGTATTATTGAATGTATAGTCTTTAGACTATCAGTGCTTTGCAGAAAATAGTTTACTGGTCACAGTTTGACTAAAGACCCCAAGCGGTATGAGGAGCTCAAGCGGTATGGAGATCCCAAGTGGTTCGAGGATCACAAGTAGTACGAAGGAACCAAGTGGTAGTCAACTTTTGATCGGAAAAATTTGATCTACCAGTATTCTTTTTATACAATTGGTAATTGGTATATTGTATTAATCAGTATTCCTCTATGATGAGTTACCAACTAAAATTTTTGTAATGTGTGATGAGTTATTATCCACCGACACTTTGGTGGTGATTTTGTGTCGTGTTACCAAATGTGTCTAGATGCACTAAACCTAGGAACTTGTAGTCTAGTTCTATTGGACCAACATGAAATCAATTTCCTTTATAAAGACTTCATGTCTAGGCTTTGTATGAGAGATATGTGTGATAGAAAGTGTTATGTGCGATCATTGTAGAGAAGATTAGGTCTATGTGAAGAGATAGAGTGTGGAGATATTGAAGACCGAAGTAATGTTGAAATGCACTAACAATGAGCTGTCAAGGATCTAATTAAGAAGACTATGCTATTAGCTAGATCACTCACTTGTTGATTACTCACATCTTCGACAAGTCTAAAACCCTTAACAGGGCAGGCCCATCAAAGCCTTTGTAAATCCTCTAACAAGGTGGTTCACAACTGTGGATCTGAACTCCTCTAACAAGGTAGTCTTTAATAGGACTTATCTCCTAACAAAGATCTGTTCTGGTGAAGAACATTATATGACCTTAACCGGTCTGGTTTCTATTCTGCAGATAGTTACTTGTGAGTTTCTGCTCACCGTGGTTTTTCACATTTAGGTTTCCACATCAAACATCTTGTGTTATGGTGATTGTGCTTTTGTGGGTGAATGCATTGTTTTCTATTTGGTTTGCATTTATCTTAACCGGTTTATTAGTGAATCTTTTGTACCGGTTATCTGCTAAACTATTTAAAAGTTTGTTTACAGTATTTTTTGGTATACTAATTCACCCCCCCCTCTTAGTATTCATCAGTTTGACTTGTGACCAAAGTTATTACATATAAAACACTAACCAGTAAAGGTAGGACCATTGTTCATATTATCCATTTCATTGTTCATCCTACTTCTATATTGATTCTCCATATGACCAAATTTATTGCAAGTAAAACATCTACCATTGAATTTATAAGCATTAGGTTGTCTTACCGAAGGATTCTTTCTTTTCTTATGATTTACATTGCTCTTTCTAGAACTGGAGGATTCTCCTTTCTCAAATCAAAGTCCTCTCATGTCCTTTCCATGTCTCTGATTATCCAGCATCACATCAAGCCTTGCTAAACTATCATTGAATTTTTATTTGTATTCATTTGCAGTAGAAAGTTCATCTCTTAGGGAAACAATTTTTCTTTCAAGTTATTGTCCATTATTCCTTGATTGTGTCAACTCAAGATTCAACTGATCATTCTCATAGGTGAGTCTAAAGCATTCATTTGATCTTTCTTTTAATTATCAAGACAAACTTTCTTCATTCTTCTTCTGGTCTTCAATCTCCTTAGATAGCTTCATCACAATGGATTGCATCTCATTCTTCAATACAACAATCTTTCTAGCAAGCTTATCACATTCATCAGCTTTGTCCTGATTTTCCATGTTTTGTTCTTCTTTCTCCTTCATCTCATCCATTAGCTCTTTCCTCTTGTCTCTTGAAGTGTTCACTTGATCCTTTAAATCTTTAATGAAGTCTTCTACTGCATTCGAGTTTCTCTTTAAGGAACTTATTTTATTTCTTGTTGCATCAAGATCCTCAAGTACCACACAAAGTTGTCTCTACAAACCGAAATCCATTGATTCAATCTCTTAGACCTTCCTCAAGCAGTTAGGCTTCCTCAGAGGAACTAGGCTCTAATACCAATTGTTGGAATAGAGGAACACTAAGAGGGGGGGTGAATCAGTGTTCTACTGATAAATAAATCTTCAAACTTATTCTCAGACCATTGGAAGAAAATGTCAGAAAGTAAAATGTAGAAACACAAGATAATCAATCACAAAATCATAACACCAAGATTTTTTACGTGGAAAACCAGCAAGGGAAAAACCACAATGGGATTGGAACCCACAATATTCTTATATTTTGATCAAGAGTACATAAATATTATAAAGGGGGAATGCACATCCATTAAGGCTCATTGCCTAGAGTTCATGCTCAAATTACAATGTGGAAGTCTCACTAACTTACAAATCATTTACATTGAGAACTACAATGATTGAACTCCAAGATAGCATCAAACAATGCCTGGATGAGTTTCAGTTAAGTGTAAAAAAGTCTGACTATAACACCTCTGCAACTCTGCTTTGTTCTGCTTCTCAATCAGCTACCGAATCAAGAATGTGCACGTGAAACTGCACCAAATAGCATTATTGATCACTACTCATTCATACCATCCCTCAAAATGATCTTCTACATCGGTCATATCTAACCACAATCACAAAATAAAACATTTGTCAAGTCAGCCAACCATAATATGCAACGTAACATGTAATCGGGTGTCATCTTAGACTGAATCTCCAAAACATATGCAGATCAACGAGATAAAGTCTAAATGATTTTTACATGTCAGCCCTATCAACCCATGCACAAATCTCACCACTGCAAAGATTCTGGATCAGAAGTGCTTTGCTTATCCTAAAATACAGGTGACAAATTACCGAACCACTTCCGCTATCGGTTACCAAAAACCATAACTACCAAATAGAATTTCTGAGGAGAGTTGTCATCATTGACAACCATAATCCATTATCCATGCACTAGAGTCCACCGAATGAGTGTCAATTGCCAATAGGGTTACCTTCTTAAGGGAGAAGTCTAAAGCATTGGAGAAGTTCAAGATTTTCAAGGCTAGAGTTGAAACCAAGACTAGATTGAAGCTAAAGTGTTTGAGATCTGATAGAGGTGGAGAATTCACTTTTGGTGAGTTTAATGCATACTGTTAAGAGCATGGAGTTAAGAGACAGTTATCTTCTCCTAGAACTCCACAAAAAAATGGTGTTGTACAAAGGAAGAATAGAATAGTTCAAGAAGTTGCTAGAACCATGATGATTGAAGGAAATGTCTCGCATGTATTTTGGAGAGAAGTTGTGAGTACTGCAGTATATACTCTTAACCAGGTAAATGTCAAAAGTGATATTGGTAAGACTCCTTATGAGTTATGGTTTGGTTATGCTCCTATTATTAGATATTTAAATTTTTTGGGTTGTCAATGCTATATCAAAAGAGATGAAGATCTTGTAAAGTTTGATGCTAGATGTGATGAAGGAATCTTTCTTGGTTATTCAACTAAAAGTAAGGCCTACAAGTGTTATAATAAAACAATGAGAAAATGGTCGAAAGTGATAATGTGAAGGTTGATGAAAGTAATGTGAGAAAGATTAAATCTTGTAGATAATATGATTATGATGATCAAGATGCTAGTTTAGATAAAGGAAAATCGGTGCAGAATCATGTTCAGGTTGATCTGGAAAAGACAAAAAATCAATGAGAAGTTGCAAAAATAAATACAGAAGAAAGAGTTCAAGAACCTGAAATTCAAGAGAATCCTAAAACTCCTAGGTATGTGAGATTGATTCATTATTCAGAAAATGAGATTATTGGAGATAAGAATAAAAGTGTGATGACTAGAAGAAAACTTGTTGAAGAAACTTGTTTGATTTTTAATATTGAGCCTAAGAATGTTGATGAAGCCTCCAAAGATGAAAATTGGATTAAATCTATGGAAGAAGAATCGAATCAAATTGAGAAAAATGATACATGGATTCTTGTTCATAGACCTTAGAATAAAAATGTAATTGGAACTAAATGGGTATTTTGGAATAAGTTGAATGAATAGGGTGAAGTTGTGTGCTTGATGATTATTGTAATGTATTCATCACTTGTTGTCATTGATGAAACACTCTCACACACACATGTTATTACATTGATTACCAGTGTAACTTCATTGATTTACACTGTTAACTGATATGTTTAAGGTCTATCTCTAATCGGTACTCTGTGTCAACCGGTATGTGCCTAAGAGATAACCCGTGGTTACATTAACTCAGCATCAAAATGAAGATCAAGATCAAGATCAAGCAGAAGATTCCAGGACAATGGTTCACATATTTTGTTCCAACCGGTATTGACTATTCTAACTAGTATCCATTTTTTGTGATGAGTTACCAGTACCATTTGTTTGGCAGTCATTTTTGTGATGAGTTATGTTTAATTGTCTAGATATGTTGTACCTAGGAAATTGTGTTCCTATGACTGACATAAGATTTGTATGTCTATTTAAAGAAATCTTAGTGAATCATTTAAAGAGACAGAACTGATATAGAAGAGGAGATTTATGTGAATATTGATATGCATAAAGAGTGAAATCTTTTGTTGAAGAGAGATAAGTGTTAAGATGAAGAGAAGTGTTGAATGTACTTAGAATGATCTAATCGAGAAAGTCTTGTGCTACTCAGAACATATCAAACCTTTCTTGTTGTTTTCTAATCATTACAACATAATCAAATCCGCTAATCGGGTAAGCTCTAACAAGCTTCATTGTACAAATCCTCTAACAAGGTGATCCATTAGTTTGGATTCTCAAATCCTCCAGCAAGGTTACTCTTAACAATGTAGTACTCTTAACAGGGTATAAGATTCTAATCAATATTGGGATCTCTAACAAGATTCTCTCCTAGCAGAGTGCTTTGTAAGACCTTAACCGATCATTTATCTATTACTGCAGATAGTTAACTTGTGAGTTCCATCTCACCGTGGTTTTTACCTATTTGGGTTTTCCACGTATAAACACTTGTGTTATGGTGGATGTTGTTATTTCATTTTGGATGGCATGTATTTTGTTTAAATGCTTGGTTAAGTTCATCTACCGGTTAGTGTTTGAAGTTGTGTTTGTTTTGGTGTCACTAATTCAGCCCCCCCTCTCAGTGCTTTTCAAGACAATCAATTGGTATCAGAGCCTAACTTCTTTGAATCCTAACTGCTTAGAAGGGTATCTTGAAACTACCATGGGGGACAAGAGCTACTTTGAGATGGTTAGAGAGATAGAAGCTAGCAAAAATGAAATTGAATCCCTTAGGGGCAAACTAAAAGTTTCTCAAGTTAAAAGGAGAGAGCTATCTGAAAAATTGCTGGAAATATTTGATAATAGTTCTTTAGGTGAAGCCAACATTGAAGCTTTAGCTGATGAAGTTGAAAAGGTGAACGATGAAAAATTGAATCTAAGGAGAGAGCTAGAAGGTCTCACTATCCACATGAGTCAAGAACTGGAAGCTAGAAGAGTTGTTGAAGATCTTATCAAGGTAAGAGATCAAGAGATCATAAAGATCAAATGGGAAAAGGATACTATACATGAGGACTCGATTGCTAAAACAGAAGAAAAGGAGAACCTAAAGCTAGATCTTGAGTTGGCATTGTCTCTGAAAGAGAATCTGTCTAAGTATAATGAAGATCTTGTCAAAAAGCTTATTGAAGCCAATGATAAATTGGAGAAGTTTGTCAAAAGTTATATCATGCTAAAAGAACAAATTCAATCATAGAGAATGAAGGGTAATATCTCTGGACTTGGTTTTCATACAATTAAAAAAGGTGAATCCTTCGGTACAAAGAACAAAAATACTTCTAAAGTTAATAAGACTACTGGTAAGAAGGTTTTTAAACCTATCTGCTTTGTTTGTCACAAGCCTAGTCATACTACAAATGTTTGTAGAAACAAACCTAACAAGATTGCAAATTACAATACTAATGCTAGGTATGTGTCTATAAAGTTTGAAGGTCATTGCTACACATGTGGAATGTATGGGCATAGACATATTAAGTGTAGATATGAATCAAACAATCCTATACCACACATGCATCCTAGACCAAAAGGTGACCGGATAAGGAATTTTGATAACCGGGTAAACCGGAACTGGCAAAGATCTTATGGAAACTAGTTTAGTCCATTCAAAATGGAAAAGGAAACAAATGTTGTTTGCACCTTTTGTAATAACTTTGGTCATGTGGCTATGAACTACAAAAGAAGAACAAGAAGAGGAAATACAAGACCCTAGAGATCATCTGGTATGTTCTGTTACCATTGCAACAAACTAGGGCACTTAGCAAAGTTTTGCAGATCAAGAAATAATAGACCAGTCAACTCCTTTAAGGATCAGAAAGGCAAATAGAAAGTTGATATCGAGGAAACCAGAGAAGATATGAATCAAATTTGGAAAAAGAAAGGCGATGACTCACCTGGAGAAGAAATTGTTCCTTCACCCAGTGAAGAGAACCCAACACCGGTGACTTAAGCCTATCTAACACGGCTAGGGGGAGCTTAATGGTAAAACATCTCCAGACCCCTTGTAAAATGAGCGGGAAAGAATTTTTGAATTATAAATTTTTTATGACTTTTTGTTAAACTGTTATCAACTGGTATTTCACTTAAGCGGTAAATAAAATTAGGGTTTGTAACCTAAAGTGCGAGGATTTATTACAGTTGATAAAGAGGATAAAAACAATTTTTACTTTATCATTTTTACCCTAACTCTTTTGAAAAAGAAATTTGAAGCAATTGTAGAGCAAAACAAGATTGTCTTCTTATCAATTGGAAAGTTGTTTCTCGTTTAGAGAAATAAAGTTGAATCAAAAGTTATAGAGAGGGGAATGGGTGTGCATTTGAACATTTCAACTGGGAAACGGAGCGACGTGCAAGATACAAGGTATTTCTTTGTATACCGCTTTGAAACTTGTTTATCTAGAATGACATCTACTTCTAAGCCTATAGAGAGGTTGATGATTATTGTTGAGCCTAAGGAAGATATAAAGGAAGATGAAATTATGTCTTATAATGCATTATCACAAGTCCTGAGCGGTGTAATGGTCAAAGGTGACTTGTCTAGCTATATAGATTGCAAAATAGAAGATTTAGGAACTCTACACATCTATACTCAGCTCAAATCACTTTGTGATAAGAGCGGAAAGATTGAAACCAAATATGCTAGGGTTTTTGAAAAAGGATTTCATAATGCCGCATATTTTCTTGAATATTTTGAGGATGAACACATAAGAATCATCTTGAGTTGAGTCCATAGAGAGAATATGTATTTGGAAAGGACCCATACAATAACCAAGGAGGCTATTAGGGTTGTAATGGGTTATTGTTCAACCGATGAAATTCCTATTTTAAGGAGAATTTCAAAAGATATTGTCTTCAAGTTAACTGGTTTTACATTTGATAAGCGTGCTTCCTCTATCAACACTATTAGAGACCCTGTAGTGGAACTTGCAGCAATGGTGATAGGCTACCAGGTATTTGTGATAATGTAGACTATGATATTTTTGAAGCTATCAGAGACCAATTATTTCAAAATTTGAAATCCATTAAGAAGGACAACACACAAAAGTTCAAATATGGTCAGCTATTAGCCAGATTATTTTTCTATTTTCAGAACTTCCTACCGGGTATTAGAGATATTGAATGGTCCAAGGAACAACCAGTCAATGCATAGATCAAGAACAACATTAAGGATGTGAAGAATAATTTTTTAGCTACCATGAACAAGTATTTTAAAGAATTTCAGAAAAAGATGAGCATGAGAATGTGGTTACCTGAAGATGTGGTAAATCACTTTGCAAAGGACATAATCTTCACTGTTACCACTAACTTTTTCTTGATGCAAGCAATTGAACCCAGAGAGGAAGAGATGGAAGATATGAGCTATGAGGTTAATCATGATTTACTGGTCATCTATGCTAATACCCTATTAGCATCGCCTAAAGATAAAAAGAAGGCAAAATTGGACATTGTGGTAGTCCAAGTTTGCATCAATTGAAACCGGTACTACACCTGTAGCTAAAGTGAAAGGAAAGAAAAAGAAGTATGATAAAAAATCTCCTATGAAAAAGACCACAAGGGTGACTTGGAGTGTCCTAACCAAGAAGGAACCAGCACCTAAAGTATATATAAAGAAGGAGAATGCACCAAAGAAGACAAATCAGAAACTGATTTTGTAACCATAGTCTGAGGGTACAAATTATGAAGAAGAACCAAAGAAGGAAAAAGGAACTAGCAAGAATACCTAAGAAGGTAAAGGTAGTGCCAAAGGAAACTACACCTATAGATATTTCTACCTACAAACCTAACACAACCTTTGAGAGGACAATGAAGTCATTAGGAAGAAATAGGTTTGATAATGTCAAAGAACATTTTGATTCTTTTACTAAAGATGAGTAGAAGAAAGTAATCCAACAAGTAATTACTTATTTGGGTCATTACAATAGATTTTTGCATGATTTGGAGAAAGATATTTCAATCTCTTTATATAATACTTTGTTAGATAAAAAGGAGGAAGCAATTCAATTGGAAAAGAAAATTTTTGATGAAATATTTGTACAGTATTTTCCCAATCTATCATCGGATGGAATTAGTGCTCTAATTGAGAAATACAAAGAATATTTTGATTTTAAAGTGAGAAGATTGAAGCTTCTTAATGCAAAAAAGTCAGTGGTTGAGTCTGAGACACATCACCTAGCCTATGTAGTTAAGCAGAGGGAAGAAGTCTTCCACTCTAGCAATAAGGATAATACTACAGATGATGTTCCTCAACCGGAAATAGATGAAGAGAAAATTGTTCAAGTTGACATAGTCTATCCAACCAAGAAGAAGGATGATTCCATTATTCTTGTTCATGAAGATATTCAGGACATAGTAGACCTATCTGGAGACATTACTACATCAGATATGGATCCTCCTACAATCACTGCAGTACAGGTTACATTACTTGAACAATTGGGCATTCAACTCACAATGGATAATGAACCGACAACAGAACAACTGGAGAAACCCCAATCTCCACCAATCATTGAGACTACTCAAAATGAGTCTACTGAGGAAGCTATTACTCAGCAAACTAGAGATACCAAAGAGAAGAACACAAGAAGAGCCACCATTAAGAGTGTATCCCCTGAACCGACGAAGCAGAAACTACTTGATGATGATGAAGATTATTCAAGTATCTCAGGACCCATTGACATGAACACCTTGAGTGCATCAAAAATGATGAAGATTTCTAATTCTATGCAATCTCGAGCATACAAGAAGTGACTGAAAGAGAAAAGGATTGAAGCAGAGACAATCTAGAATGCAATAGAAATTTTGTCTAGTTTACTACCGGAAACAGTTGTTGCACATCTTCCCACTCCCATTAGAAAACTTGGTCAGTTAGTTGTATATGCATCTGATCAAATCAAATCACTTGAAGATGCTTCTCAAATGTTTGCTGAGAAGAGCCACAAGAAGATATATGGAGATGAACTAGCTAAGAACATTGAAAGTGGCAAAATGGCTTTATCTCATAATGGAAGTCTGTTGAAGAAAGCTATTGAATTTGGAGGGAAGTATCTTGCCTCTACCTCCAATGTTACATTCTTTTATTCTGATATTTCTAAGAGTCAAGTTGAAACTAGGCAGGAAATTGAAAGGTTATGCAAGGCATATGTCCCACTCTAGGACTCCATTCATGCCTTTAACCAGTCTATAGATGATTTGCATGAAAGATTAAATAGGAATGATAATGAGAAGGCTAAGAGATTCTGATCTCTAAGAGAGATCAAGAGTCAGCTCACCTCACAGGTCGACATTCTTCAGAGAGCCTACTCCAATGCAGAAGCTATTCTTGCTACTCCTGAAACCTGCATGCTAGACTCAATGGAAGAATTCTATTCCCAATTGATGTCTACCTTTAAGTATACGGATAACATACTGGAATCATGGGAAAATGTTCTATCCCAGATGAAGTAGAGTTTCAATGATATTTTTATGCGACTAGCCAATGCATGAACTTGTTTAAAATTGTAATATATGATGAACACTTTGATACAAATTTTCTATATATATGTATATATTTTACTTTATCATTTTGGCATTGTTGTCAAAGGGGGAGTAATAGTATGTATGTGTTTTTTTGAAAATTTTGTATTTATGCATGCATTAAGGGGGAGTGTTGCATTAAAAAAGGGGGAATATGAGTACATATGTATATATGTTGTGTATGCACACTTAGTGGTATTGTATTACTTTGAATTTTTTTTCTAAGTGTTGCCATCAATGCCAAAGGGGGAGATTGTTGGCTTGATGATGATTGTAATGTATTCATCACTTGTTCTCATTGATGAAACACTCTCACACACACATGTGATTACATTGACTACCAGTGTAACTTCATTGATTTACACTGTTAACTGGTATGTTTTAGGTCTATCTCTAGTTGGTACTCTGTGTCAACTAGTATGTGCCTAAGAGATAACCTGTGGTTACATTAAGTCGGCATCAAAATGAAGATAAAGATGAAGATGAAGATCAAGTAGAAGATTCCAGGACAACGGTTCACATATTTTGTTCCAACCTGTATTGAATGTTCTAACCGGTATCCATTTTTTGTGATGAGTTACCAGCACCATCTATTTGGCAATCTTTTTTGTGATGAGTTATGTTTAATTGTCTAGATACAGTGTAGCGAGGAAATTGTGTTCCTATGGCCGACATAAGATTTGTATGTCTATTTAAAGACATCTTAGTGAATCATTTAAAGAGAGAGAACTAATATAGAAGAGGAGATTTATGCAAATATGGATATGCATAAAGAGTGAAATCTTTTGTTGAAGAGAGATAAGTGTTAAGATGAAGAGTAGTGTTGAATCAACTTAGAATGATCTGATCAAGCAAGTCTTGTGCTACTTAGAATAGATCAAAGCTTTCTTGTTGTTTTCTAATCATTACAACATAATCAAATCCCTTAACCGGGTAAGCTCTAACAAGCTTCATTGTACGAATCCTCTAACAAGGTGATCCATTAGTTTGGATTCTCAAATCCTCTAGCAAGGTTACTCTTAACAAGGTATAATCTTCTAATCAAGCCTAGGATCTCTAACAAGATTCACTCCTAGTAGAGCACTTTGTAAGACATTAACCGGTTACTTATCTATTACTATAGATAGTTAACTTGTGAGTTTCATCTCATTGTGGTTTTTACCTATTTGGGTTTTCCACGTATAAACACTTGTGTTATGGTGGATGTTCTACTTTATGTGGATGTTGTTATTTCATTTTGGATAGCATGTATTTTGTTTAAATGCTTGGTTAAGTTCATCTACCGGTTAGTGTTTGAAGTTGTGTTTGTTTTGGTGTCATTGATTCACCCCCCCCCCCCCCCCCTCTCTCAGTGCTTTTCAAGACCATTAGAAGTTGTCCAAAATAAAACTAGACTTGTTTGTAAAGGTTATTCACAGATGGAGGGTATTGACTATGAGGAGAATTTTGCTCCGATGGCTAGAATTGAAGTTGTTAGATTATTTCTTGCCTAGGTTGCTCATAAGGATTTCAAGGTTTATCAGATTGATGTCAAATCATGTTTTCTTAATGGAGAATTGGAAGAAGTCTACATTGAGCAATTGGATGGATTTCAGTTGACAGATGAAAAAGACACAGTTTGTCAGTTGAAGAAAGCATTGTATGGATTAAGCAAGCCCCTAGATCCTGGTATGACATATTGGATAAGTATTTGATGAAGCTTGGATTCAATGAAAGGTATTGCTGACAGTAATATTTACTTCAAGATTGATCAGAATAATATCTTGATTATTGAATTTTTTGTTGATGGCATTATCTTTCGAGGAAATTATTGCCTATGTAAGAAATTTGTTGAAGAGATGCAAAATAAATTTGAAATATCTATGATTGGTGAAATGAAATTATTTCTAGGATTGTAAAGTAATCAGTTGGATAAAGGTATTTTTATATCTTAGTCTAAATATGTGAAGGAATTGTTGAATAAATTTGGTTTTGAAGACTCTAAACCTATTGGTACACCTATGGTGACCAGATGTAAGCTGACAAAGGATGATGATTCTCTGAAAGCTCATTTGACCAAATATAGATCTATGATTTGTGGTTTGTTGTATTTAACTCAAACTAGAACTGATATAATGAATGTTGTGTGTCGTGTTTCTATATTTCAACCTAACCCTAAGGAATCTCATGCTACTACTATAAAGAGGATATTCAAATATTTGAAACGGATAGTTGATTTTGGTTTGCACACTATTCTAAGAACGGTGACTTTACTTTGAATGCATTTATAGATGCTGATTGGGCAGGTGATGTTGATGATCAGAAAAGTAATATAGGTGGTGCATTCATTTTGGGAAATAATTTAGTTTCTTGGACAAGTAAGAAGCAAAATGTTATTTCCTTATCTACTACAGAAGTTGAATACATTAATGGTACTAGCAATTGTACTCAGGTAGTTTGGATGAAGTAGATGTTGAAGGATATAGGAGTTATTTATGATGAGCCTATTTCTATCTATTGTGATAATTCAAGTACTATCAATATTTTAAATAATGTAGTGTTACACTCCAAGACAAAACATATATCAATTAAGTTTCATTTCTTGAGAGAGAAAGTTAATGAGAAAGAAGTCGGATTAGAGTATGTATCTACAAAGGAAGAGATTGTAGATATCTTTATGAAACCTTTGCCTAAAGATACTTTTGAGTATCTTAGAGATAAGTTAGGGGTAATTGCCCTTCCTAATGAGAGCTAAGGTGCAAGGATTTGCATCAGTCCGGTGAATTTCACATAGGTATTTTATGCTCTGGATTAGTGAATGAGTGTGGTACTTAGGGGGAGTAGTCAGTGCTAGTGTTGGTGGTTTAGATGTATAGATTTGTGAAGATAATTAAAGTGGGGAGAGAAGCCTAATTCTTGAACCTTTGTCATGGATACCAAAGGGGGAGAGAAGCATGTGAAAAACTATGTAAGAGAGCAGAGCATTTTGAGATTTAAGTTGTTTGTCAAAAGGGGAAATTGTTGAGAGTTGATTTCTTTCTTTGCATTGATTGTTTTTCACATTCATATGTTGCCATCAATGACAAAGGGGGATATTGTTGGATATTGGCTGATATGTTTTCATTGATGTGTTGTCATTGATGTCACCATAGGTGGATATTGTTAATGAGGAGTGATGAGTTGAGATATTATCTCCTTTTATTCCTAGAACTCATAAGGTTTTTTCATGTTTTAACTTGTATAATGGGACAGTAATGATGTATTTAATTTTGACTATATGCATTTCATATGTTAGATGAACCCATTAAATCATGTTTTGCCTTTGCCAATTAATCATGTTGCCATGCCAGTTATTCCTGTAGCCATGTGATTTGTTCGTGTTGTCATATGGATTGTCATAGGTGATATTATGTGTGAAATGAACAATTTTTATGATTAATTAAAATAGATATGTATATGCTTGTATGTTCTCTCTTTTTGATTGTAGGAATAAATGAGATGTTGTGGTGAAGGTTGTCCTGTCACGTCAAGAAGGAAGCTTGTGTTATTCAAGGGGTGACTAAGAGTTAAAATCAATGAAGAGGATAATGGGCATGTAGAACGACAAAGGAGTAGTAGGGCGTACAAGATTCATTTATTTCTGACTTTAGTGAGCATCAATCTTGTAATACCACCACGCTATATTCTTGGTTGTGGTTTGGTGTAGATCCACATTTTTAGTGGTTGAACTCCGACTGTTCTCCTTCATGAATGATATCCACCTCTTCTCATCGGCGTGATCTTAATCGTAGGAAGTTATTGTAATTTTATTTAAATAGGTTTCTTTGTCTCTTCTCTGGGGTTAGAAAGAAAGAGAGGGACAAACAAGAAGAAGATTTAGAAATAAAGTTGCAGAGTGTTTTAGTTTTCTTTCATTCCGAATGATGTATTGACTTTTGAAAAACAATGAATAAAGTTATGTTATTCTGAGCACTTAGAGTTATTTTGGAAGCCTGGATACACTCATCCAAGGGGCCCCACTTGGTGAGTGATCTTGTGCCTTTGTTAAATTTAGTTTTCTTTTTTTGCCATAGTAGACATCCTAGCATTGACTATTCCTACAACCACTGGAAACATATCCATTGATTGTTCCTACAGCCAAAGCAAATAGAGTAGTTCTTGTTTGACAGCTCTGGGCTTAGTTAATATTTCTTTAAGTGAGTTTTACATTATTGCAAATTTTTCCTGTAGCCATTCAATTGTTTTAATTCTTGCTTTCTTTTCCCAAATAGATTTTAGTTGCTGCAGTGATGTAGGATAGCTATCGCAGGAACTTAGTGCATATATAATGCAGACCCATTTCAAGTAATACATCCCTGGGTTGACAATCAAATGAACTTCAGTTATGGAGATAATAACTTCACATCGTGAATGTCCAAACTTCAGGTTGACACTTTAACTATAGTTATTATTCTTATTAGTGGAGCGAACAAGGAGATTGTTGGAAAGTTTTATGTGTATTCCAGTGTTGTAGTTTGATTGGATGAGTTGGTTTAGCTTGTGTATTATAGATGAGTTGATGTGGTTTAAAGGGTTTCTAGCATATTATCTATAGATAGTTCAATCTCGTTTGTGGAGGTCCACATGATGATTAATTGAGTTATAAGATCTAGTATTGAGGATGTTATGTAGTTGTTTGTGTTATTCAGTATTCTAGTTTGTGCTCAGTATTGCTCTGGAATTGATATATATTTGGTTGTAGATGTTTGGGATGTGTTCCATATGTTGATATGTATCCTCAATTTGAGTGGTTCATGATTTGGAAGACCACAAGCAAATATTTTAGTTTGATAGTCAGTTATGGTGATGTTCTTGTGCTCTATTAGAAAGATGATGATGCTTCTAGTAATCCGAGTTGTTGCAGTTGTTGTGATGCAATTCATGTTTCTTGTGAATGTATCTAGATCATGTTCTATGCATATAGGTCATCTACATTGATTATTGTGTGTTATATTGAATGTTTTTCTTGTTCAGTGATGTTCTTCGTGTTGTGACATTCTCGATGATTGTAGTGTGTTTTGGATGATCGAGGCATAATTATTGGAGATGTTTCATATTTGTGGTATTGATTTGGGTCCAGACTATGTCTTAGCTGCCATTTTTTTGATCTACATATATTGTTGTAGCGTGTGAGGATATTATTTTTTAATTTGTATTGAGGATTTGGCCGACCTCCATTTCATGGCTTGATGTCCTATATAAATATATGTAATAATCATGTAAGATTTATCTTTGCGAGTGTCTACATTGTGTACGCGAGTGAATAATTGAGTTGGATGTGCGAACAAGTGATTTGATCTTTCAGAAGTGTGAAGGAGAAGAGAAGTGTTGCAAAGCAAACTGTGTGCTTAACCAAAACTGTACTCGGGAATATGGATATGTTATTTTCATAGTTTATATGATCTGGATTGTAGTCCAAATGCTTGTGTAAGTCAATGAGATTTCCTATAAGGTAGTGAGCCTTCACTTAAGGTTGTAGCCTTTCTAGGTTTCTTATTTTGAGTAGTGAGCTCTAGGCAGTGTGCCTGAATGCATGTGCATTCCCATTGTAATATTCACATTTACTTCTAATAGGGTATTATATCATTGTGCGTAAGTTCCCACCATGTTTTTTCCCTTAACTGAGTTTTCCATATCAAAAAACTTGGTGTTATGTGTGTTATTGATGTGGCATTTTTCATGCTTTAACTATTAATTATCAGATTTGATTTGTAGTTTAAGTTGCAATAAGTTTTGGTGCAAACTGATTCACCCTCCCCCTCTTAGTTTGCTACATTATTGCCAACACGAAAAGAGGTTGAAGCTTTTGCAAAAAGCATGGGAAACCAAAAGAGGTAGTCTGGAAATCTAGAAGTACTACTCCTATTTCTCAGCCTTCCAAGCCCAGATCATCAGTTAAGCCATCCGGTGGAGTTCAAGGGAAGAAATCAATCAGATTTATGGTAGTTGATGAGGAAGAAACTGAATCAGATGAGGTAGTAAGAGAAGTAAAGGTAAAATATCCTAAGGCCACCAAGGTCACTAAGGAGAAACCATTCGACAAAACAAGATCCAGCAAGAAACCAAAATTTGAGCTTGATGAGGCATTGAAGTTACGATAACTTCAAGGTAATTACACTATTGTGCCCCCTATTACATTAGAATGGATGGTTAATTTAGTTGTCAAGAACAGTAATTTGAAACCACTATCTGAGTGTTATGATTTTTTTAATGAAAGTGGGATGAGGACATTATAAGAAGCTATAGTTAAATATATGAATGTATATAGTAAAGCCTTGATATAGTTATTATCTGTAATTCCAAAGATTTTGTATGACATTTTGGATTCTTGGAGACTAACAACAAATAAAGAAGATGAAAAATTGAAGGAATATATATTAGTCAATTTAAGTTCTTTTATTTCTAAGGAGGAGATAGTTAGATTACTCCAGTTGGCCGAGGATAAGTTTCGAAGTAAGCACAGAGTAAATAAGATCATGTTCGGTAAAATTGATGAAAATACTAAGAAAACAAAGAAAATTTGGAGAAAAGTTTTAGAAGAATCAATATGAAGTCAATCCGGCAAAGGAACAAGATGACACTCATCTAGAAATAGAGTAGCCCAAGGTGGATATACCTTCAATTCTTGAAGTGCAGTTAGTTAAATAGATAGTGGGTGATACTTTTTTTCTAGAAGATCAATCAGCAAAACATGTAGAAGTCAATTCTTTGGGAGAAAGTAGAATGAAGAGTGATGTAGGTGTGGGTAAAGCTGATATAAAAGATAAAGTTGAGATCCCTCTGGTGCCTGAAAAGGAAGTAGTTGCAGAAGAAAATGTGGGGAAGAAAGAGATCAAGGTTGACGTTGGAACTGAACCAAGAGATACTATAGAGAATATGAAAGGTAAGCAAGTCATTGATGGCCCATAATTTATACAAGGACCAATCAATCTTGCTTCTCTTTCTCCCATATAGAGACTTCAGTTGGCATCTTTTACTCAAGCCAAAGCCAATGAAGATCTTCTAAAATCTCACACTTAAGATATCTTTTTAATGAGCATGGCATTCATTACTTTGGAGAATTTAATGCCCTCATTCGAATAGGATATATCTAATACTTCATTCAGGCAATTGAAAAGTCAAAAATCTTTTGAGAAATCTACAAAGGTAAAGGTCTGAAATGAATTTGATGCTAAAAGGCTTCACACCTTGAAGAAAATAATCTCAAATGATAGACCCACATTAAGAAATTGTGTGAAAAGCATGAAGGATGAAATAGTAACTTATATAAATCATGCTTATCCCTGAACAAATTCACTGTGGATATTGAGAAGAAATCTCATGATTACAAGGTTCAGTTGGAAAGGTTATCTTAGTTAGTTGATCCTTCATCAAATTCATTAAGACAACATGAAAATCAAGTAATTTCATTGCTTGAGAAGATTTAGAGTCTAAGCTATGATCAGGAAAGGTTAATTGGCAAAGTTGGAGAACTTAGGAGTCATATTGTCCCTAAGTTGGATGTAATGCTAAATGCTCTTCAAAATGCTCAAAGTTCTCTCAAGACAAATGATTTGGTTGATCTCAAGACCGCAAAGCATAGTCTTATCTTCTCAGTGGGTTTATAACAGTTTTTGAGAATCTACAAAAGGGTTGGGATAGTCACTTGGACTCTTTGAAGAATTTGTATGCAAATATTTTCAAGTTTTTGTGAAGTCTGTATAGCATTTTTGGCCTCAATTCTTGATTTTTGGTATCTTGCCTTTGTCATTGATATCAAAGGGGGAGTGTATAGGAGTGAAAAATATTGATCTAAGGGGGGGATCTTTAATTCTTTGATTATTTGGAATCCAGTGATTAGATTTTTGGTTGTGGTGTATATATTTTGGTCTCGGTCTGACACTTAGTCATTTTTCACTAAGTGTTACCATCAATGCCAAAGGGCAAGATTGTTAGCAAGAGAAACTGCATGTATGTTGAGATGTGTCATTTATGGAAAATCATATAAAAATTGGCATATGTACTTCATTTTTCATCATTCTGGAAGATTGATTGAAGATTGATCAAGTATTGGTGAGGTTCGGTAAGAACAATGTATCTGACAGAGTGTATGGTGTTATGGATCTAGGAGATGTATTGTGGATATGCAATTTACCTTATTCCAATTTTGTGGTCTCCAGTGATAAGTTTTGTGTAAGTTAGAAGATACGATAATCATGTTTTGGCTAGAACAATGGTTATCAGTGGTAACGTGTGATAATTCATTTTGTGGATCTTGCGGATCAATTTTGGTGATTGATTATGTGTTTGAGGTTGATGAATTGACATGTGGGAAGTGTGTGGACATTTTGTTTTAGTCCTCCTAGTTGTTTATGATTAGATTGAGCCGACTTGTGTACACATTTCATCTTTTGTAACGTGTTCTTGAAGTGGACATGGTGGTGACCTAAATTGGTGATGCAGATATATAAGACAAGTTTATTTGTTCATTTTGGTAATAGGTGATTATGTGAGATATGTGTATGAGAGATTTTGTACACTTTCACATACACAAGGTAAAGATTGGTGTTCTGGTATGTTGCAAAATATTAGAATAGAGTAGTATTCCAAAGTAGAGTAAGAATATGTTTTGTGCTTAACCAGAACCTGTTGGAATCCAAGAACACTAAGAGGGGGCGGTGAATTAGTGTTCTGTCGGTTTCTGTATTTTTAGCCGTATTAAAAAATCCACTTATTAACCAGTATGCATAAAAGAGAGGAACAACAAGTAGAAGTGATGCAACCACAAGAACATACACCATAACATAGAGATATATACGTGGAAAACCTCAAAGAGGAAAAACCACAATGGGATTGGTAACCCACAATATCTATCCACTAGCCAAATGAATAAATATTACAAATAGGGGCCTGCACATGCAGGAAGGAAAATAGCCTAGAGCACATTTCTCATCACAAAAGGAGCATCATTGACTACAAACACCAAATATGGAGTAACATACAAAATTCTTAATTCAAGAAATGCATCTACTATGTTGGATGAGTTCCGATTTAAGCACTGTCTGTACCAGTTTTCACTATGCCCTCCCTTACTAGTAACTTACTTCACTTCCCAAACCTCTAAACCAATAATCAAGACCGACTAAAAAATATTGCATTCGCAATCTGTCAATCAAGATCACTCACACAATATCACTTCGCCTATATCACATGTATATTAAAATAACCTAACCTAACTAACTTAAATACCCTTCCCAAACATAAACATAAATGCCTTATGTTGGCTTACAATGATATTAAAAGTTATTTTCATGTCGGCCTGGACAAAAATAAATGCATTAAACTTTGTGACTGATGTTGTTGATCATTGTTGTGTAAACCTATCGGATCAATTTCCTATGTCGGCCTCATGTACCGGTTCCTAGTTTGTCGGTTTCCCTTATTTGTCGGTTGCCAGTTCCTTTGTATGTCAATTGCCAAACAATGAATACCAGTGAGTGTCAGTTAAGTGTCCAACCCAAAATGATGTGTTTTTCCATCAATGGCAATACTGGAGACACCTAAAATTAATATTTAATTAATTTAAGCCTATCAACATAATTAATTAACTTAATTGTGTTATCCTTATTCCTCTCAGAATCAATTAAATCTAATTTAATTAATCCTGACACTATTGTCCAATAATTAATTTATCAAATAAATTAATTATTCCCCTATTCTTCTAAAGTCATCTCAATAATTATTTCCTCTAAAACCACTTAGTTAATTAATTCTAATTAATTAACCTAGTCATGTGATTCCTACAAATCACTTTTCCTAATCCCACTCAACCTAATTAATTCTTTTGGAATCTCTCATAATCATGTTTATCATTATCCCTCAATTTTTAATTCCCACTCATATCACATCAACATTGAGCCTCTCAAAGAAATTCACATTTCTTTGAATCCCTCAATGCATCCTTATTTTGGAATTTTTAATTCCTCAAATTTGAAATTTAAATTTCTCCCCCATTTTTCCAAAGGAATTTTATATTCCTGTTTATTTTCCCAAGGCATCCTTGATCCATGCCTTCTATCTAAAATCAATCTCAACCCTTCATAATCAAATCAATCTTGGCCCTCCATTGGCCTTCTCCAATCTATAAATTGGAGCATATTATCCTCACAAAGGGATCTACTTCTCAGGCATTGTCATGTTGCTCTTTTCTTATCTCTTCTTATTCCTCTTTCAAATCCATGCATCCTTAATCTTCTAATCCAAATCCCCCTATCCATCACTCAAAATCCAATCCAATAATCCATTTACCTTTTTGAGCATTTGGAGAGCATTTCACATCCATCAAGAAGGAGCCCATCCAATCAAGTTAAAGAGAGGCGCTATTCAACTTCAACAAAGGCTCAATCCAAAGGAGAAGGTAAAATAGCAAGGTATAAATGGTTTTGTTTGCATTTTGAATGTTTCTTTGAATTTCTAACCATATAATCTCACCTTGCATTTTTTCCCCTCTTCATTTTGGCATGCCCAGTGGGACTCACATCTCTGAATTTAACCTCTTTTTGCAAGTTTTGTCAATTTTTTTCGCAGGTTCTACTTCAGCGCGAAATCTCTTATGAGTTTCTATCTAACTGAGAACGACTCTATTTCATTTGTCATATGGGCCTCTGAGATTTTTCATATAGGCGACTGAGAAAACTCATACGAGTTTATGTATATATGTTGTGTTCATTCTTTTCTTTCTACTTTTTTCCCTCTCTACTGAAACTCGTATGAGTTTCAGTCTTACATAGTATGAGTTTCTGTGTTTTGTTGTATGGTTTTTTGGGATTTTTCATATGAGCCTATCGAATAACTCATATGAGTTTATGTTTTTGTTTACTCGTATAAAAAACAGAGATTTTTTTTTAGGAGTTTTATATATGGAATATAACATTTAAGTATAAGTTACATTTTCCTCTTTTCTTTTCTCTTTCTTATACTTTAAGTTATATTCCATATATATTGTTAGGATGTTTGAGAGGGGTTTAAGACTTCTAGGAGTTATAATGTAAAATCTAGTTTTTGGAGGTTTTTCCAAATTTCAAACTTAGTCAAATTTTAGGGCTTTTTCAGGATCAGGAGTTTTTGGATGTTTTGGTAGTCTAACAAGTGTTTGCAGATCTCATTTGTCAAAGGAATCATCAATCAAACCTACACTTGTCAAAGACTTCATTTTGAAACTAGTGACCAAGTGGTTTTGCAAGTTGCCTAGGAGGTTCAAGCAAACATTTTGTTTCTTTTATTAAGCACCTAGATCTAATTAGGGGGTAAATAAACCATTATCTTTTGTGTTTGTGAAAAGCGTAAAGGTAGGAGAGTATGCTCTTGTATATCTAGATGATCAAAAATCTAGACCCTCCAAGCTTTTCATGTTTGTTGCATGCTTACCTTTAGCTGGCCTACCCTCCCAACTTTCTTTTTGAGAAGGTAAGAGGGGAACGACCCAAGTGAGTACACCCGGACTTGGGGTTCCCAACTCACTATAATAAATAGGCCATTGATTATGAAAGGGTCAATGGCTGGGGCTATATGAGAGTTCACTCTCGCATTGGGTGCTTAGTAGGATCCTAGAGATCTCAATCACGCTTGCATGATTACTAAGTTCTTGGTGCTTCGTTGGGCTATAGGCCTCAATTGCGCTTGTGAAACTATGAAGGGTAGCTCCTAACAGGAAGCCATACTAAACACCTTGTGTATAGTGGCCAAAAACCTTCTAGTCATTGGTGTAGGAGGTCGGACCTCCAAAGCCGCCCATATTTTTACAACCCTTAGTAGAGACAAAAAGTTCATCATGAGGATTTTTCATGGGAATTGATGCTTGGCTGCCCTGGAGAAGTGAATTTCGTGGAGGGGAGCCAGTGGGGTCAAGCATCTAAGTGTCCACTCTGGGTAAGCATAGCTAGGAAACCAATTGGGATCCATTGACTATTGTCCTTTCTCGGTATAGGTTATGTTGTGAAGGAGCATGAGTGTCTTTTGAGTCTAACATCTTTTGACCATTATGTTTTCTTTACTTGACATCTCTTGCCAAGTCCATCCCCCACAACCAATCAATCATGCCTCTTTCAAAATTCCATCTTGCCATCATCAAATATTTAATCCATTTCTATCTATCCAAGAAATTCTCCAATCTCCAATCCACTTTCATCCATTCAAACAATCATCCTTCCTCAACTAATATTCATTCTTCCTCTAATCCAATCAAATCTCCAAAATTCCAAATCCATCCATCTTTCTAATCCAGTTATCCAATTCCAATCCAAACCAATCCAATCCAATTCCAATCCAATCCAATTCCAATCCAAACCAATCCAATCCAATTCCAATCCAATCCAATCCAATCCAATCCAATTCCAATCCAATCCAATCCAATTATAATCCAATCCAATTCTAATCCAATTCAATCCAATCTAATCCAATTCAATCCAATACATTCAATCAATCAACCAATCCAATAAAATCAAGTCCTAATCAAAGGACTAATCCAATCAAGTCCTAATCAAAGGACCAATCCAATCAAGTCCTAATCCAAGGACCAATCCAATCAAGCCAAATCCTAATCCAAGGACTCATCCAATTCCAATCCAAATCAAATCCAATCCAAATAAAAATCCAATCCAAATCTAATCAAATCTAATCCATCATCTTTACAAGACAAGTCCTAATCCTTATCTTCATTTAACATTATCTTCATAATATTTCCCCTCCAAAACATATTCATCCCATTCCAATCTAATCCTTCACTCTCAACATGACTACCCAAAATTTCAAAGCTTGGTATGATAAGATGCTCATGCAAATTCACAAACCTTCCTACCAAGTTAATCCCATGATCACCCACTCTCCTATCATACCTTCATCCATCCCATCTCAACACATTACACCCAATCCCAATCTATACCATATCTCCTATCCTTCCTCTACCTTCGACAAGGGAAATCCTTCTTATTCCCCATCCATATCTTCATATTATCCCTCATCCACATACTCCTCTAATCCAATATGTATACCTCCATCTCCCCCCCATCTACATTCCAATCCCCATCCTTCTACAATGCATTCATTACCTCTACTCCCCATCTAAATCCTTTACTCCATAGTCCTCCAATCATTAATCATAATTCCCCAATCCATTATCCTAATCCTCCATCCAATCCTAATCCTCCATCTAATCCTAATCCTCCAAAATCCATATTATCCACGTCTTCCAAATCCATCATCCATAATCTTATCCAAGACATGCTAGCAAAGGAGACAAAACCCTCATCTCAAAGCAAAGTGGCCAAGTCTCCTCAAGTCCTCCATCCACCCCAATCACCTACACCTCAAAATAAATCCCAATCCCCCACACTTAATGATACCCCCATTTCCCCATCTACTCACATCAAATCTTCCATACCTTCCTCCATCACACAATCCCCACAACTCCAAACATGCCAAAAACTTCTTCCAAAGCATGCTAGCATAGAAATCCCTCCATCTCATGATGCATCTCCCTCCAATCCATCTAATGATCCCATCCCCTCCACTTCCTCTCATGATCATATGATTCCTCTATCATTGCATGATCCTCTTCCATCTCATGATCCAATCACCCCTCCCACTCCATCTCATGATAGCCTCCCTATTCAAGATCAAAGTATCCCTTCATCTCCATGTCATGATCCCAATCCATCTAAAGATCCTAATCTTCCTTCCATATCTCATCCCCCTCAAAATGGACTCACATCTTGTTTCTAAAATAATAAGGGTCCTCAAGATAATGCTCCAGATGTTGATGCATCCTCTATTCCTCCTAAATCCAAATTTCCCTCATACAAATCAAAATCCCATTATCCCTCATCTTCCACATCCATTTTGGGACCCTATGTTCCAAAGTTAAACCCTTCATTCCTTCCATCCATTTTGGGCCCCTATGTTCCAATGCTCAATCCTCCATCCCTTCCATCCATATTGGGTCCTTAGATCCCTCCATCCACCACTCCATCACCTCAAATAATCGTTAAGCAAGATCAACAAAGGCACACATCCTTGAATTCCTCTCAACATTCTCTTTCCACCATCCCATCCATAAACTCCATCAATCCTTCATCCTCATGCACCCATCCCGTTGCTATTGGAAGCAATTTGGATGGCCAATCGAAAAAGCTTAAAGCTCAAAATCCACAAAAATCAAAGAATCAACATGTCCCCTCAAAACAACATGCTCAAAAGAAAAATTTGATCCGAAAGAAAGAAAAATCAAAAAGGCCACAAAGGCCCCAAAAGAAAAAATCAAAAACTATGTGGATTCCCAAAGAAGCAATGCATCCCAAAGAAAAATCAAAATTGGCATCCAAACTTGTTAATCCAAAAGCACCATCCAGTCATAAGTCTCCTAATCCTCCATCTAGTACTCCTCCATCTTCAAAATCCATTTTGGGTCCTTATGTCCCAAAATCCACCATCCCAACTCCATCACTCCCTTCCTCTATTTTGGGTTCTCATTTCCCAAAATCTAAATATAATCCAAAATCCTCTCCTCCACTACTCCAACACCCTTCAAAGCCTGTGCCAATGTTGATCTTCCACAAATTCTTCAAAACCCCATCCATTTCTCACAATCCCATTCCATTAGTCCAATCCTTTCCAAATCCTTATCTTCCATTCCCTATCTATTTCATCTCCCCAATTATTATTATCAACATCTATGAGCATACCTCTAGTTCAAAGAAATACTAAGGGATACCATCTATGGAACTAGATTCTTGAGTCCTCCCTTCCTCCTTCACGTGTCCACTATCTTCCATATCCACTCATCCTCATCCTTATCCATCCAAACTATTCCAAAAATTCAAAAAAATCAAAAAATCAAAAAATCAAGAAAAATGCAAAAAAAAAAAAATCAAAAAAAAAAGTAAAGAAAAATCATTTCATCCAATGGTGAAAACCACTTCTTGTGGTGCCTTGGGTAAGTACCATGATGAAAACTTGGCAAACAAGAGTCATGTGTAATCCCCTCATCCCCTTTCACTCTACACTTGGGGGCAAGCTTCATCCACACAATCCTCCCATCCATCTACATATCTAAGTCCATTCTCCTATCCTATCTTTGATCTTGACTATCCTATTCATATCCTCCATCTCATATCCCTCATCCTATCAAAATAAATCCTCCATTCCCACATTTCATCTTGATCATATAAGAGACAAAATAATGTATATGCGTGCATTCTTTGGAGCATTCAAGCCTTAAATCCTCTACCATCCATATCCATTACACATTATCTTTCAAAACTCATATATCTTTATCCACCATCCTTACATCCTTAATTCCACTACCTCTAGTGTGGGGCATTGCACTCCTTTGCAGCATAGTCCTTGGATCTTCGTCACCCTACCCTCAATCCTTTATTCCTCCATTTCCTATCCATATCAATCCACCTCCTATCCAAACAAATCCCTCATCCATCTATCCTCTTATCAATCCTTGGCTCTCCCTTGTCATTGGTTCCATTCAATTCTATCCACCAATCCACCCCATCCAATCCAATTTCTAATTCAATCGTATCTTATCCAATCATACTCTCCATCTCTTCCAATTCAATCATTAATCCCATCCCCAATTCAATCCTATTCAATCAGCCATCCCCCTTCTCATCCTATATAATCATTTATCCTTCTTCCAATCCTATCCAATCCATCAAATTGAGCTTTCCCCATCTACCTGAGCTTGCACTGACTTGTGCCCAATCCAAGTACCCATCCATGCTCAACTAATCAAATCCAAGTGAAAATCCTCTCATTTGCAGATCTTTCCCATACAACTTATCTTTTGTCATCCATCAACCAATCCATCACACTGCCCATCGGGATGCATCCTTCCCTAGTCTGGTAGCTTATCCAAATCCATATCCTACTCTTGGCAAGAGATATCAGTTGGTCATATGCATGTTGTTTGCATACTTGATCTTTTTGCTTTGTTTTCATCTTGTGTCCTAGGCCTATACCTTTTCAGGACTTCCTTGATCATCCTATATCTTGGTATGTCTTGGCTGGTGTATAATGGGGCATAGTTTTCATTGCATGGTGTGTTTGAAGGTCTTCCTTGTATGAACTGGCAACCTTGCATTAGTGTTTACCAACACTTGCATGATTGTGTGCAAGGAATTCCTGTTTGATTGAGCATCAGTCCACACCTCAAATCTTCATATCATCCTGGTTCTTATAATTAGTGGTGTAGACTATCCATGGCAATATCAAATCTAGGTTTGCTCTCTATACTTGCTCAACAAGAAATTCAATCCATTTATCATTTCTTTGTCTCATTTCATTCACAACACTCCAACCCATCCTACTTCCCTCTTTCATTATCTTCATCCTTTCATCACTTATTCTTCTAATTCCTTTCGAGACCACACACGTGTTCTTTGAAACCACATGTTCTCTCGAGGGGCATACCACTACTTCCTCATCATCCTTCCTCCTTATCCTTTTCCTCATCTCATGACTGGGGCATCATGCTACAAGTTGTTGGCTTTCCAATTACAATGAGAAATTGTTGGCATTTCAATAAGGATATTGAGAAGGTTGTTGATGACTATGGATATAACTGATTAAGGATGATTACTGTCTTAATATTATTATTTTGTCATTGATGTCAAGAAATTGATTTTCTAATTCAGTATGATGTTGCCATATCTTAAGAAGTATGATTTGATGAGTATAAAGATGTCGATAAAAGACACAGAAAGAATATGATGAATAAGGGGATAAGTTATTCAATGGGCTACTATTACCGAGTTAGACAATGATGAGATCATGATGTTTAGATTGTTTTAATATTGTAGACACCTAAAAATGGTCAATGCTTGCAGAATCGTACTTTAACATTTGCGCATTGCCTCATTTTAGGTTTTTGCATCGCATTAACATTTCTCCTATGTCATGCACTTGGTCTTTATCATTTGCGAGCATTGAGTCCTTCTTCTTCATTCTTCATTTGTCTCACTTTCGAATTTGGTCTTGTCGATAACAATCTTTAATCATGATTTTGGTCGATCTTGTCAATCTCTTATCAACTTGTCAATCTCGTCATTTTATGATCGATTTGTCATCGATCCGTGTCCTCTTCAATCATGTCAATTTGGATCAATTTGTCATTGTTCCTCGGTGCATTTATCAATCAAATCATTTATCAATCCAAAATCATGATCAAATTGATATCAATTATCCTTTGTCAAGACCTAATTGTCATTTTTGCATTTCTAATTCATCTTCCAAGGTTTTATGATTTATTCATTTAATCTTGTTTGGCATTTTCCCTCTAGGTTAAATAATTTATTTATTTATCCTAGGTCTTCTTGTCACAATTAAATGTTTATTTAATTGGCTAATTAATTCCTCCTATTTTTGTAAATTAATTAATTAATTAATTTACCTAATTTGCATCAATTTTCTAATTTCCAAGTCATCATTTCTAACCTAATTTTCTAATTTCTCCTAAATTCCTAAATGTCTATTTCTATTTCAAAATCTTGTCATAAATCCTTGCATAGCAATTTGTCATAAATTGTCATAAATCCTTGCATAGCAATTTGTCATACACATGTCATAATTTTGCTATTCTTGATTTGAATTTCCATTCGAATCATTTTCATGCTAGTCTTGTCTTTTCTCCAATTTGTCTATAAATTGGATGAATTTCTTCAATCTCAATCTAATAATCATATGATCTAATCACATTATCGATCTAATAATCGCTTGTTTTGAATTATTTTGTCGAATCAATCACGCTTCGAGTACTCTTGAGCAATCATCTTGTCTACTTGCTTTCATATCATGATCATGCACTAGTAGGTGAGATCCACAACAAAGCTATTTGGAGAAGAAAGAAGGACAATGGAGCCGCATGAAGGAAGCATTCAGATCTACCTTTGGTTTGCATAGTCTTTAGTTTTGAATGTTTCATTTCCATGTCTTTATTGAGTGTGTTTAGGATAGATCATTGCAATTTGCTTTCGTGATTGAGCTAATGATTAATATTACTTGCTTTGATGATTTCTGATTTCCTATGCTACATTAATTGGTGAACCTGACGTGAACACTAACCATATAACCCCTTAACTGTGTTTTTGAGTGCTTTTGAGTTGATTTGCAGGTCAAAAAACCCAAAAACAGGGTAGTGCAGGGTTTTCTGGGCACTTCTGCGCCTGTGTAAGACAACTTGTGCATGTGTTAAGCATTCTATGCTTGTGTTAAAGACATTCTGCACTTGTGTCATGAGTTCTGCGCCTTTGTCATGAGTTCTGCGCCTGTGTAAAGTCCAGAAACAGAGGTAAAAATGCAGTGTTTTACTTGAAAATTGTTTGTTTTGCATTTTGTTTTCTGCTTTTTGGTTTTTGGTACTAATTCTCTGTGCAGAACCTTGGCATATGCATGACAAAGGCAATAAATGAAACTACTAACACGTTTTGTGCAGGTTCGATAGTCAAAGACTAAGCATATCAAACTTCTGACTTGGGTTTTATAGGTTGCCTTGGAATACAACTAAACTTTGTGTTTGAAATTAATGTTTAGGCACCTAGTGATTTCTAAATTGGATGGAATGAATCTATGCTTGATTGGTGATCAGAAATCCAGATCTTCAATACTACGCTCATGTATTTGATTGTTTGTCACCCTTAGAGGGCCTACCTTCCCGACCATTTGCTTTTGCAAGCAAGTGATAATCATGAGAAGGGAATGACCCAAAGTGAGTACGGATAGAATACCTTGGCATTCTAACTCACTATAAACAAATACCAGATGGGCGAAAGCTTTGAAGGAAGGGTTACGTGGGAATTGCAGTTACTTGGGAAGTGATGACCCTTGAACTCTTTCTCATATCAACATCTAAGTAGGACCTCATGGTCTAAATCATGCTTGCGCGACTACATTTGTTTGGTATCTTGATGGGCTTAATGTCTCAATCACACTTGTGTGACATCGAGGAGTAATGCTTAACAGAAATCCTTACTAAACACCTTGTTTTTAGAGGCCAAAAACCCTTCTAGTTGCTTGTGAAGGACAAGTTCAGATACTTGGAAGAGATACTAAGTTCGCCATGGGGAGATTTCCATGGGGACTGATGCTTGGCTGCCTTGAGAAGTGAGTGCCGTGGAGGGGAGCCCGTGGGGTCAAGCATCTATGTATTCTCCTTGAATCCCATAATGAGTCTACCTCTCAAGTACCTAATGTCCTTGCCTACCATAAGAAATGTGTGAATGAGCATGATTGTCTTGAGTCTAAGTTGAAGTATCTTGTCTTCTTTGCTTGTCAAAAGTTGAATTGCATCTCATTTCAAAGAACAAGGCAAATTGATTCAAAACAAGGTTAAACATAAGAGAATTTCATCCAACAAACTTCAAAACACCTTCAAACATGGTTGTCAAACATTGTTCAAAATCTTGTCTCAACATTCATGTCACTTAGGTTTAGGTTCATCCTAGGTTGCATTTTGCAAAGTTCATTGTCAACTACCAAGGTTAGGTTTCACCAAAGTCATACTCCTTTGCATATCAATAAGGGTCATCCATTTGCATGTGTCCTCTTGCATTAGAGTAATACCATTATCATACATTTGCATTTGCATACCCTAGGTCTCTTCATCAAGCTTAGGTCATTATCATATCATATTAGGGTCACTTGCATAGTAATTGTCCCTTAGCATATAGTGTCAAAACTAGGTTTTGTCATACTTGAGTAATCCAAATCTTTGATAAACCCTAAGTCATTGTTAAGAAGTCTAGACCTTATCAAACCTTTTCTCTTTTTGTCATTATTGTCATTTGGTCAAACCTAGCTTAGTATCCAAGCATATAGGGGAGACTTTGTCATTTGTCCTTTTGTCACTTGGTCCTTTTGTCCTTTGAGGTCTAGACATCATTTCAATTTCCTAAGGGTCCCTTTTTAGATTTGCATTTCATAAGTTTGTCAAAATCTTCAAAAAACAACAAAAGCAATAGGTTGTACTCTTGCCATAGATTTCATTTTCATCTATTTAGTTTGCATTTAGTTGTATATCATACATTATCCTTGAAAAATTCCAAAAATATTGCATTTGCATAGTGACATGTCTATTGAAACAAGGTTCCAAGCACCAATGATGCAACAAATTTTGACATATCAATCGACAATGCAATCACAATTCTATCCAACCCAACAACAAAGCAACATTGATCAAACTTTTTATGATGAAACAAATGTCCAAATACAAAAACTAGAGGAGAAACTAGCTCAAGAAAATGAGATTTTGGAACAAAGAGTGAAAAACATTGAGAAGAATAGATCACAAATGTCCAAAATGTTTCAAAAATTTCCAAGTCGAAATCCAAAGATTGAGCCAATTGATGTAAGATCTCTTCTTGAACGATCAGACATACCAGCTCTCCTCTCACAAATAGAGATGATGAAACAATTTCAAAAAAAGAGACAACATCAATTTCAACATTACGTGCCTTCACAACAAGAACAAGAAGGTGTTTACTATCAATCAGATTTTCAACCAATACAACCAATGGTTCAACCAATTGTTCAACATATACAACCAACACAACCAATGGTCCAATTTCAACAATATGTCCAACCAACTATACAATGTCAACAAATGGTTCAATTGATGGTGGAATATCAACAAGTTCAATTAACATATCAATGTCAACAACCACAACCAAACATTCAAAAACAAAGGTTGCAGCACACACCAACCCAAGTTTCAAACATGTCAGAACAATTGAACCAAGTCCAATATCAAAACATGACATCAAATCAGAACCAAATTCTTGCCAAACAAGTTCAAATTCTAGATATAACTATTTCAAAACCTCGAAAGAAAGGTGGCTTTATTGCAATGATCTTAAGGAAATTACCAAGTGAGTTCTTTGAGGAAGATCAAAATAATACAATTATGTCTAGCAATGCCTCATCCCCCCGCAAACAAATTGACTCTCCAGTGGCATCTATCCCTACACCTCTAGAAGTTTCACAAGAACCTTCCATATTATCCTCATCAAACAATACACCCAAGGATGCAATTATCCAAGGGCTATCCATAATTGATTGCCAAGATAATCCAATTCATGATGCACATCCTTGTCATGTTTCAGAAATACAAGACCCAATGCCACCATGCACTTTATTGCCATTACCTGTTTTAGAGGACCCCATTCGAAGTCCCTCTTCCTCATGTTCAAGCATTGATTCCTTGCCAACATCCATCACAAATGTTCAAAGTGCATTTCCTTAATGCCAAAACATTGATTCATTGTCAAAATCCTCCATGCATATCCAAAGTCCAACCTCATGTCAAGAGGATAATTTAGAGCACGAAGAAATGAGTCCTAAAGAAAATCAAGATCAAGATCTTGAAACCTTATCATCCCATCCAATTGTTGACCAGGACCCTATGTTCCTAGATGCTCATGATGATTCCCCTATTCTTGTCCATCCTATTCAAAGCCCTATTGACACTCCATTCCCTGGGCAAGATCAAGATATCCCAGTTCATCCAATCCCAAACGATCCCCTTCCATTTCATGAAAACAATGTCCTTTCAAATCCCATTGACATTCCACTTCTTGAGAAAGATCAAGATATCCTTTCCATCCTTTATGATGATCCCATTGAAAGTCAAGAGCAAAGCACCTTTAAAGAGGATTCCAATGATCTTCCTCCTTGTCAAGATCAAATTATTCATTCAGATCCTCCACAAGATCCACTTGTTCCTCCATCTCCTTGTCCTAATGCTCCATATACACTCCAAGATCGCATTTCTTTTGATGATCCCATTATTTTTCGCATTCCATCTCTTGAAGAGCCTGTCATTGAACCATGTCCACTACACAATCCTAGTCCCCCTAGTGATCCTAATCCCCCTCATGATTCTAATGTGTCAGTGCAAGATGTTCATGAACCCTCGACATGCATAATGGGTTCTTCCACTTTGGTGAAATCTGATCCACTTCAAGATCTCATTATTTCTCTCATATCATATCCACCTCATAATGGACTCGCGTCTTCTTCCCAAAGAAAAGAGTATCCTACAAGTCAAGATATTCATAAAGGCAAAGGAGTAGACCTTCATGAGAAAGAACTTCTCAATATGAAAGAAAATCTTAAGGGTCATGTATACACAACTCACTCTCAAGACGTTGGTATCCCTCCATCAAAATCAAAACATACACCTTCCCCATCATACCTTCCATCCATCTCAGGTCCTTATATTCCTTCGTCCTCTATGCAAGGTCAGCAAAGGTACACATCCTTGAGTAGATTTCATCAATCCAAAAGAACTCCACTTCATTCCTATCCATCCATGCATTCATTTCCTCCTCCAAGCAATTTGGATGCCAAGTATAAAATTCATAAGTCTAGCAATCCACATGTATTCAAGGATCAACATGTCCAATATAATCGACATGTCAAAAGAAAGCAAAATATGATCTCTAAAGAAAAAGAAATATCCAAAAGGCCACAAAGGCCCATTTCTCAAAAAAAAAAGTTAAAATCTATATGGGTTCCTAAATCCCTTGTGCAAGCAATGCACTCCAAGGAACCACAAAAGCATGAAAAATCAAAAACCATGTGGATCCCTAAGCGGCTCCATGAAGCACAAAAGCTTAAAGAAATATCCAACTTGGCATCCAAAATCGCTATTCCTCCATCCAAACCTTCCAATTCTATTCCTTCATCACCTTCTTTATCCATTTTGGGCCCTTATGTCCCAAAATCCCAAGCTATTCCTCCATCCAAATCTCACAATCTGAAGTCCATTCTTCCTCCATCAATCCATCACCCCTCAAGGTGTGTGCCAATGTTAATCTTGCCAACATTTCCATCCACTCAAGCCCAATTATTCCAATACCCTATCCATTATCCAATGCATATTTTCCATCCTTCGATCCCTTTGATCCCATCCTTTGCATAAATCCTTGCCTTAGTTTCATCTCATTTTCCATGTCCTTATCCTACCAACGTCTTTGAGCATACTTTTAAAGGTCATGGTCCATTTTTGTTTCAAGGCTACCATCCAAACAAAAAGATGCTTGAGTCCTTCTTCCATCCCCTATCATGTGTCCATCTTCTATTGAAAAAGTCAAAAAATACAAAAAAAAAAAAAAGTGAGAAAAAAAGAGAAAAAAGACAAAAGAAAAAAAGTAAAGCAAAAATAATTCGTCCACTGGTGAAAACCTAGCAAACAGGCGCCTTGGGCAAGTACCATGATGAAAACCTGGCAAACAGGCATCATGCGTAATCTATGAACTTCTTGCACACCGTACTTGGGGATAGGTTTTATCCTATCATATCCTTTTTTTCCCTCATTGTTTCATTACCTTGTCATTACCCTTCATATCATATTGTCCCTCATGTCCATTTCCTCTTTCCACCTTTGATCTTGACAAGGCTGACAATCTTCATGAGCATCATGTATCTTGATTGCAGCTTTTAGTCCATCATAGCTTTTGGTCATTTATCCATTTGCTTATTACAACCTTTCATCCATATTCCCTGTCTTATTGCAACTTTCTGCCACTATCCCTTAGCCAATCCCGACCTTCAATCCGTGTCCCTTATCCATTCTTGGTCTTGCTTATCCTATCCATGTCTTATCACTATCCATACACTCATTTTCATTCCTTGATCTTGATCTGACATAAGGACGCAAAATTTAAATATGGTTTCAAAAAACCTCTTGACATGTCCCTCATGCCACATCACTGCTTTACATTGTCATATCCAATCTTTTGTCCCATCACGCAATAGCCCTTGGAAATTGCATCTGTATTGTCTCCATGATAGCAGGCCTTTGTCTTCCCTCTATACACCATTATTTCAGCAAGCCTATTTATTCACCTATCATATTCCTTGCCTTGCTAGACACTGGGGGCAAAATCATAAAAAATTAAAAAATGTCCTGAAATAATTCAAAAAAATTGAAAACTATCCTAAAAAAATCTCATAAAAAAATTGAAAAATGTCTTGAAATAATCCAAAAAAATAATATAATGTCCTGAAAAAAATCCAAAAAACTCAAATAATGTCCTGAAAAAATCCAAAAAACTCAATTAATGTCCTGAAAAAATGAACAAAAAAAAAAATTCAAAACATTCAAATTCCAAAAACAATTCCTTTAGCATTTTGCAAAAAAAAAATATCCCCTTTGTGCATAAGACAGATCACTGAGCATCCCTCCAACAACACGCAATCATACACTATGCTTTAATGAAATCATGCGTAAACAGATGAACTCTTTCAATCAAACCAGACATTCAAACTGATCACAATTGTCATATCAATCGAATGTCGGCATCAATATCATTTGACTTTGTCACTTCTATCATGGGTTTTATACAGGGTGTGGTATACTCAAAACCAGACTGTGTCCTGTCTTAGACGGGGTACCTCATTCCCTGAAACCAGATAGCATGATCGTCCTATCAGTACTTTCAACTTTTGACAATGAAGCTCAAGATGTTTGTTTGATTTGTTGGAATTTGTGCATCTTATCATTTATTGATTTATCTTCGATCATGTTCCTATGTTGCTCGATGATGTCACTGAGTGATTTAGAGTGACTAGGATGGCTCATGGCCCCTTTCTTTTTGTTTTGATTGCTATTTGTCTGCGATATGTCTGTCTTTTGCAAAAAGGGTTGCATTTCAACTCTGGCTTTCAATGCCATGATGCTACGCATCCATTTTGCTACATTAAAATAAAGGTTCTCACCTACAAAGTGCATTACTAAAAGCAAGTTTTTCTTCATCTCTAACTGTCCTTTGTCTAATTTCTTCTTACTAACATTTCTTCCATCAGTCTTAGCAGTCCGTTTGATCCTATCATGTTCTATCATTTTTATCGATCAATTGGCCTCTTTTTTGCATGTTTTCGGCCAATTCCTCGAGGGGGCATGCATATGTCATTGTCATGGTCTAGGGCATTTTCATTATTGTTATTTGAAACAATGCTTAAAATCGCATTGTCTCAAAGAGGGGCAAAATGTAGACACCTAAAAATGGTCAATGCTTGCAGAATCGTACTTTAACATTTGTGCATTGCCTCATTTTAGGTTTTTCCATCGCATTAACATTTCTCCTATGTCACGCACTTGGTCTTTATCATTTGCGAGCATCAAGTTCTTCTTCTTCGTTCTTCATTTGTCTCGCTTTCGAATTTGGTCTTGTCGATAACAATCTTTAATCATGATTTTGGTCGATCTTGTCAATCTCGTCGTTTTACGATCGATTTGTCATCGATCCTTGTCCTCTTCAATCATGTCAATTTGGATCAATTTGTCATTGTTCCTCGGCACATTTATCAATCAAATCATTTATCAATCCAAAATCATGATCGAATCGATATCAATTATCCTTTGTCAAGACCTAATTGTCGTTTTTGCATTTCTAATTCATCTTCCAAGGTTTTATGATTTATTCATTTAATCTTGTTTGGCATTTTCCCTCTAGGTTAAATAATTTATTTATTTATCCTAGGTCTTCTTGTCACAATTAAATGTTTATTTAATTGGCTAATTAATTCCTCCTATTTTTGTAAATTAATTGATTAATGAGAAATTATTAATTAATTTACCTAATTTGCATCAATTTTCTAATTTCCAAGTCATCATTTCTAACCTAATTTTCTAATTTCTCCTAAATTCCTAAATGTCTATTTCTATTTCAAAATCTTGTCATAAATCCTTGCATAGCAATTTGTCATAGATTGTCATAAATCCTTGCATAGCAATTTGTCATACACATGTCATAATTTTGCTATTCTTGATTTGAATTTCCATTTGAATCATTTTCATGCTAATCTTGTCTTTTCTCCAATTTATCTATAAATTGGATGAATTTCTTCAATCTTAATCTAATAATCATATGATCTAATCACATTATCGATCTAATAATCGCTTGTTTTGAATTATTTTGTCGAATCAATCACGCTTCGAGTACTCTTGAGCAATCATCTTGTCTACTTGCTTTCATATCATGATCATGCACTAGTAGGTGAGATCCACAACAAAGCTATTTGGAGAAGAAAGAAGGACAATGGAGCCGCATGAAGGAAGCATTCAGATCTACCTTTGGTTTGCATAGTCTTTAGTTTTGAATGTTTCATTTTCATGTCTTTATTGAGTGTGTTTAGGATAGATCATTGCAATTTGCTTTCGTGATTGAGCTAATGATTAATATTACTTGCTTTGATGATTTCTGATTTCCTATGCTACAGATATCCTACATATGCTATTGTTTGAAAGGTTAATACTATACTATGTTACCGAGCAAAGAACCTAGTCGGTAAACCCTAAGGTTATCGCTATCGGTTAATGAAGGCAGAACATCTACCGAGTGAAGTTTAGTATTTACCGAGTTACAACCGAGCTATAACAGAATGCATTAAATGAAGGAAGCTGATGAGCTGGAGTGGATTAAATGATTGGTAAGCCGTGTATGAAGATTGTTAAAAAATCTATGGTAAAGAAAGATCGGCGGGAAGATCTACAGCTCAGATTGAACCGCAATACCCTAACACAAGTTCCAAGGTGGGGTAAAATCTTTTCAGATCGAAGGATACATTGAACCTGGACAAGATTGAAGATCTGATGGCTATGATTGATCATGGGAAATGTGATCTAGGAGATTAAGTGGTTGGAAGATTATTTATAGGTAGGAAACTGTTGATAAACAATGTATGCGGGCAAGTGTATGCACAGGGATGCTACATAGTGATTACCGAGCATAGAAGCTTGAAGACTTGTTTTGATAACAGAGTATAGAGCCCAACAGAGGGACAAGATAAGTCCTATGAATTGACTGTATTGAGTAAATAAGAATCTGCTTAAGCATTTTTAGATGTGAAGTTGCAGACATATTTTTGTTACTGTTATTTTGAGAAGTAGCAGAAAATCTCTTAACCGAGTGGACTTAACAGTCTTATTTGTAAAATCCTCTAGCAAGGTGACATTCTTATTGAGTGTTTGAAATCCTTTAACAAGGTCACTTCTAACAAGGTGAAGATCCTAACAGATCTGAGGGAAATCCCTTAACCGGGTCACATCTAGTAATGTGTTTGTAATCTTTAATAGGATTTTCTTTTAACCGAGCATACTCTAGAAGAGTATATTTCTTAGTGGGTCCAAAATCCCACAGTGGTTTTTCCCTATTTGGGTTTCCATGTTAAATCTGGTATTATATGTTTGTGATCTTATCTATTTATGGGTCTGCATGCATTACTGTTTTTCTGATAAGGTTACCGAGGTTGAATCTATTGTTTTTATTGAAGATTAAGTTTGAATGATTCACCCCCCCTCTCATATTGTTAGCTTGGCATCTATACTAATCATATTTAGTATCAAAACTATCAATTGGTATCAGAGCTTTGGACTCCGGAAGAAAATTTTAGAGGCACTTGAGTTAAAGATCCAAAAGATGTATAAGAGGGATGCACTGAAGCTGAATAAGTCAAGTTTCTCTACATGGCAGAAAAGGATGAAGCTGCATCTATCAAGAATTGGAGAATATGTTGTCTATTATCTGGAGAATGATTTCATCACACCAAGCACCTATCCATTGAAAATGGAATAGATAAAGGCAAAGAAAGAACATATTCAAGCAATGATTGAAATAACATCTACATTGAGTGACTCAGAGTTTAACGATCTAGAAGGATGTACTAATGCAAAGGAAATGTGGACTAAGCTCATATCTGTGTATGGTGGAGATGAACATGTTCAAAGAGCACAAGTGGATAGTCTAAGAGGACAACTTGAATCTATGAGGATGAATGAAGGTGAGAACATAACCCAATATAGTACAAGACTAAATGAGATTGTAAATCAAATCAAAGGAGTAGGAGGAACTATTGAAGAAAAGGATGTAACAAGTAAGATGTTGAGAACCCTTCTACCTGCCTATGCAATCTGAGTCTTTGCAATCAATGAATTGAGGTCTATACCCAATATGCCAGTTTCTTTAGATGCTACTATTGGTAAGCTACATGCATTTGAGTTAAGTAACTTTGATAATAGTGGGTCATCAGTAAATAAAGTTGAATCTACATTCAATTCTTTTCATATTGATGAAACTGATGATTACAATGATAGAAAGTATAAGTACTCTGAAGGGAATCACAGTGGAGCAAGTGAAAGATTTCACAAAAACATGGAGGAGGTACACAAACTGTATGAGGAAATCAGAAAGCAAGAAGAGTTTTATTAGCTAGAAGGCTACCGAGAGGAAAAGGTAAGTATAAAGGAAAGCTACCTTTAAAATGTTTCAATTGTGATAAGATAGGACATATGGCTTCTAACTGTCCTGACAAAGAATCTAGTGAAAAGAGAGATTACCGAGATGACAAACAGAAAGATAATCTTTACAAAGGACACCGAGACTTCAGGAGAAGAGATAAAAAGACATGCCTAATAGCTGATGAGGAATCTAATGATGATAAATCAGATGAAACTGATACAGAGGAAGTTGTTTATGTGGCTATCAAAGATGGATTAGATGAAGAAAGATATGAAGAAAAAGCTTTAATATCTCATATAAATACTAATGATTCTTGGATCATAGATAGTGGTTGCTCACATCACATGACAGGTGATAAACACAAGTTTATCAAATTAGATGATTATGATGGAGGCTATGTAAGATTTGGTAATGATGCACCATGTCCAGTAAGAGGTAAAGGATCCATAACACTTCTTGACAATTCTAAATGTAATGATGTTTATTGGGTTGTAGGTTTGAAATACAATTTGTTGAGTGTAGCATAGCTAAACAACACAGGTTGCTGAATAGAGTTTGAAAAAGGAATTGTCAAAGTTCATGACAAGCATGGAAAGTTAGCTGCTACCAGGACACAAACAAGAGGTAATACATTTCATCTTGACTCAACTCGGAATAAATGTCTATATGCAAGTATAGATGATACCTGGTTATGGCATAAAAGTTTTTTGTCATGTTAATTTTGATAATCTGATCAAAATAAGTAAGAAGCACCAAGTAAGAGGTCTATCGAGTCTTGAAAAACCTGAGAATGCTATGTGCCGAGGATGCAAGATGGGTAAGATGACAAGATCAATCTTTACAAGTAAGTCCTACACTTCTAAGGGAATTTTAGATCTTGTGCATACCGATCTTTGTGGTCCTATGAAAGTTTAGAGTTATTATGGTGATAAATATTTCATATTATTTGTGGATGATTACTCAAGGATGATGTCAGTAATGTTTTTAAAAGAAAAATCAGAAGCTTTTCAAATGTTTAAATGGTACAAGGCTAGAGCTGAAAATGAAACAGGAAGACAACTGAATTGTCTCAGATCAGATAGAGGAGGAGAGTTTACTTCTGATGAGTTCAACTTATTTTGCAATGATCATGGTATAAAAAGACAGGTCTTTGCATTGAGAACTCCATAGCAGAATGGGATAGCTGAGAGAAGGAATAGATCTATTGTGGATTGTGCCAGAACCTTGATGATTGAAAAGAAAGTTCCACAAACATTTTGGAGAGAAGCAATAAGCATAGTAGTTTACACCCTGAACCGAGTACAACTGAAGAAAGGAACTTTGAAGACACCTTATGAAATCCTTGTATGACAAGAAACCTAATGTAAGTTATTTTAAAATCTTTGGGAGTAGATGCTATGTTCACAAAGATGATAGAAATGGTAAGTTTGATCAGAAAAGTGAAGAAGGAACATTTCTAGGTTATTCTTCTTCTAGAAGCAAAGCATTTAAATGTCTGATCAAATCATCTAACAAAATAGTAGAAAGTGCAAATGTGAAAATTGATGAATTTGCAGAAAGAAATGATAAAGGAAACTCCAAAGAACCAGAAGATTATGAAGGATTTGTCTATATTCAACCAAGAAGTCCTACCGAGAAGACTGCTGAAGAAAATGAAGAGAATATCCAATTACCGAGTGATGAAGAAGATCATACAGAGCCTACCGAGCTTGTATTAGCCAAGTATGTCAGAAGGAATCATGCACCAAGTCAGATTATAGGAGATAAGGATGATCCAGTGATGACAAGGAACAAACTGAGACAGAACACATGTTTGATATCTGAATTTGAACCGAGAATAGTGAAAGACGCATTTAACAGTGAAGATTGGATAAATGCTATGACAGAAGAGATTGACCAAATCAAGAAGAATGACACATGGACACTAGTCCCAAGACCAAAGGACAAAAATGTAATCGGTACAAAGTGGATCTTTAGAAACAAGCTAAATGAAAAAGGTGAGGTCATTCGGAATAAAGCAAGACTAGTTTGCAAAGGTTATGCCCAAGAAGAAGGAATTGATTATGGTGAGACTTTTGCACCTGTGGCAAGACTTGAAGGAGTAAGAACATTGTTGGCATATGTTGCTTACAAGAATTTCAAGGTATATAAAATGGATGTCAAATCTACATTTCTGAATGGTATATTAGAAGAAGTTTTCATTGAACAACCTAAAGGATTTGTTGAAGGAGAAAATAATGATCAGGTATGTAAATTGAACAAAGCTTTATATGGTCTGAAACAAGCACCTAGAGCATGGTATGAGAGATTGCACTCATATTTGATCAAAATTGGTTTTATAAGAACAAGTGAAAACAACAATATGTACATGAAGAATGATGAAAATAGAATACTGATCTCAGCCATATTTGTTGATGATATTATCTTTAGTGGAATGACTCTCTATGCAAGAACTTTGGAAATGAAATGAGTAGAGAATTTGAGATGTCATTAATTGGTGAGATAAAATATTTTATAGGTCTGCAGATACTGCAAATGAAAGATGAGATTTTCATTACCCAATCCAAGTACATAAAGGAAATCTTGAAGAAATTTGGAATGGAGGATTCAAAACCAGTAAGTACTCCTATGACTACCAATTGTAAACTATCAAAGAATGATGAATCTGCATCTGTTGATGAGACACTTTACCGATCTATGATTGGAAAGTTGCAATATGTTGTTCACAGTAGGCTAGATATAGCACATGCAGTAGGTATTGTTGCAAGATTTTCCGCAGATCCTAAGGAAACACACATGATGGCAATCAAAAGAATTTTCAGATACTTAAAAGGCACTGAAGATTATGGCTTAGTATATCGGAAAGGAAATGTTTTTGATTTAAAAGTTTATACTGATGTTGATTGGGCAGGTAACATTGATGACAGGAAAAGCACAAGTGGAGGAGCTTTCTTTTTAGGAGAAAGACTAGTGAGTTGGCTTAGCAAGAAACAAGGATGTGTTTCTCAGTCAATAGCAGAAGCTGAATATGTTGCTGCAGCACTGAATTGCACCAATATAGCATTCATCAAACAACTGTTGGAAGGTATAAATGAGCAAGTTACCAAGCCAGTAACTATATTCTGTGATAACACTAGTGCCATTAACATTTCAAAGAATCCTGTTATGCACTCTAAGACAAAGCACATCTCTATCAAATATCATTATCTTAGAGAAGAAGTTCAAGAGAAGAAAGTGGTTTTGGAGTATGTTAGCACAAAGGAACAAATTGCAGACATCTTCACCAAGCCACTGCCAAAGGACACTTTTGAGTATCTCAAAAGTTAGTTAGGGGTCCTACCCCTATCTTCCATTCACTGACCGAGTTCGGTGAAAGAATCAATTTGATGACTCTACAAAATATCTTTTAGGAGTTGATGTTGATTTACACACTTTAGGAGGTTTTCTAAAGGTGTGCAGGAAACAATAAACAGGGAACAAGAATTGAAGACAAAATGCCCTGACCGAGACTGAATTGATACATAACAGCATGGAATTCACTTCTCAGAGGAAGAAATTATGTTTTTAGTTCTTTTCATTTTTGGCATTGTTGTCAAAGGGGGAGAAGACTAATGTATGGGGGAGAAGTCTACTGACCGAAGGAGAAGACTACATTTCAGAACTGGGGAGAAGACTAATGACAGAGGGAGAGCATTTCATAATTTCATAGCAATCTGAATCCGAATCAATAAAGTCAAATCAATTGGTTTTGCCATCAATGCCAAAGGGGGAGATTGTTGGCATTATAACAGACAAGAAGAAGGTTGGCATTCCAATTACAATGAGAAATTGTTGGCATTTCCATAAGGATATTGAGAAGATTGTTGATGACTATGGATATAACTGATTAAGGATGATTACTGTCTTAATATTATTATTTTGTCATTGATGTCAAGAAATTGATTTTCTAATTCAGTATGATGTTGCCATATCTTAAGAAGTATGATTTGATGAGTATAAAGATGTCGGTAAAAGACACAAAAAGAATATGATGAATAAGGGGATAAGTTATTTAATGGGCTACTATTATCGAGTTAGACAATGATGAGATCATGATGTTTAGATTGTTTTGATATCCTTCATATGCTATTGTTTGAAAGGTTAATACTAAACTATGTTACCGAGCAAAGAACCTAGTTGGTAAACCCTAAGGAACCTAGTCAGTAAACCCTAAGGTTATCACTATCAGTTAATGAAGGCAGAATGTCTACCGAGTGAAGTTTAGTATTTACCGAGTTACAATCGAGCTATAACAGAATGCATTAAATGTTTACATGTGATATTTAATGAAGGAAGCTGATGAGCTAGAGTGGATTAAATGATTGGTAAGCCGTGTATGAAGATTGTTAAAGAATCTATGGTAAAGAAAGATCGGCAGGAAGATCTACAGCTCAGATTGAACTGCAATACCCTAACACAAGTTTCAAGGTGGGGTAAAATATTTTCAGATCGAAGGATACATTGAACCTGGACAAGATTGAAGATCTGATGGCTATGATTGATCATGGGAAATGTGATCAAGGAGATTAAGCAGTTGGAAGATTGTTTATAAATAGGAAACTATTGATAAACAATGGGATGCCCTACAAAGTGGACAAGGTTAGTCTAAGAGAAACAACACAAAACACACAAGAAACCGTTAGTGTTAGTCAACCAAAAACTAATCTAAACAGGCATATCAAGAGAGACACTAAAATCATGCTAATATCTCTAACTAATGAAACAAAGATAATGAGGCATCTCCAAATGCCTCTTAGCATGCTCTTCGCTCCTTCTCCCTTGTTCCTCTCCTCTCCAAGTTCCAAAATAGTGTAGCTCTCAGCAGCTTTTTTCACTATGGATGCTTATGGAGGATTGAGATTGAAATATTGCTCTAAATGTAAATAAAGAAGCTAATATTAAAAATGATTGATTTCATCCAAAATGACAAGATATTAGTTAATTATGCTAAAATGCTCTCTTAAAATGCCTATAGCTTAAATGCATTCAAGTTTTCAGGATCTGGATTATGAAGAAATGGGCTCTATTTATAGGAAAAATGGAGCAATGGATGGTTGAGATTGAGCAATCTCAACAAGGGTCGGGATTGAATGATTTCAAATCCATGTGAGGGCTTTCAACCCAATCCCAGGATGACAAGTGTCAATGTGAGATAGGTTGAGAGGGGAGGGAATAAGCATTAAATGCTTGACATGACTTTGGAAGTTAAAGTCAAGGTTAGTTGAATGAATAAACTCTTTATTCAAAGAATAAAGCTTTTATCCAATGGATAAATTCTTGTGCAAATGTGAAATGGATGAATATGATCAAAACAATAAATGTTTGGGGAGACAAGTTTGAAATAACCATAAATGGTTATGTAAGAGCCATAAATGGTCATGTAAGAGCCATTAGTGGTTTTGGAAGACTTTGGGGGTTAATTTGTTGAACACACAAAGCATTAAATGCTTTTCAAAGACTTTGGAGTCTTTGAGAAGTGACTCCATTTTGCTTAGGAATGTGACAATAATTAGGGGATGGATTAGGCTAATTAGGAAGGGGTTAGAAGAATCTAGAAGGGGTTTAGATTTTGCAATTGGATTTGGTGGGTGAGGGAAAATAGGATTTTATTTAAAATAAAAATTCATTTATTTCAATAAATGTGTGCAAGTTGCATTTGTAGGAAAATGCAAGTGGGGTGGGGATAATGATTTAAATAAATATTTTATTTAATTTATTTAAAAGAGGAATAGGGGGATTTTAATTAAATAAATAGATTTTATTTATTTAATTGATGGGAATTTGATTTAATGAATTAATTAAAATAAATTGAATAATTTATTTAATTAATAGAAGAATGTTTGGGGATGAATTAATTAAATATTAATTTAATTAACTAGTGGCTAGTGGATTTTTAATCAAATAAATAGCGAATATTTATTTAATTAAGCTGGACAGATTTGTGTGACTACACAATGTATGAAGGCAAGTGTATGCACGGGGATGCTACATAGTGATTACCGAGCATAGAAGCTTGAAGACCTATTTTGATAACAGAGTATAGAGCCCAGTAGAGGGACAAGAAAAGTCCTATGAATTGATTGTATTGAGCAAATAAGAATCTGCTTAAGCATTTTTAGATGTGAAGTTGCAGACATATTTTTATTACTGTTATTTTGAGAAGTAGCAGAAAATCTCTTAACCGAGTGGACTTAACAATCTTATTTGTAAAATCCTCTAGCAAGGTGACATTCTTATTGAGTGTTTGAAATCCTTTAACAAGGTCACTTCTAACAAGGTGAAGATCCTAGCAGATCTGAGGGAAATCCCTTAACCGAGTAACATCTAGCAATGTGTTTGTAATCTTTAATAGGATTTGCTTTTAACTGAGCATACTCTAGAAGAGTATATTTCTTAGTGGCTTTGAAATCCCAAAGTGGTTTTTCCCTATTTGGGTTTCCACGTTAAATCTGGTGTTATATGTTTGTGATCTTATCTATTTATGGGTCTGCATGCATTATTGTTTTTTTGATAAGGTTATCGAGGTTGAATCTGTTGTTTTTATTGAAGATTAAGTTTGAATGATTCACAACCCCCCCCTCTCATATTGTTAGCTTGGCATCTGTACTAATCATATTTAGTATCAGAACTATCACTAGTCCTTATCCTTTTCTTCATCTCATGACTAGGGCATCATGCTACTAGTCCTTATCCTTTTCTTCATCTCATGACTAGGGCATTGTGCTACTAGTCCTTATCCTTTTCTTCCATTATGTTTTACTCTTCTTTGATATAACATCATTTCACGATGCTATATCAAAGAGGGACAAAATGTAGACATCTAAAATTAATATTTAATTAATTTAAGCCTATCAACATAATTAATTAACTTAATTGTGTTATCGTTATTCCTCTTAGAATCAATTAAATCTAATTTAATTAATCCTGTCACTATTGTCCAATAATTAATTTATCAAATAAATTAATTATTCCCCTATTCTTCTAAAGTCATCTCAATAATTATTTCCTCTAAACCCACTCAATTAATTAATTCTAATTAATTAACCTAGTCATGTGATTCCTACAAATCACTTTTCCTAATCCCACTCAAACTAATTAATTCTTCTGGAATCTCTCATAATCATGCTTATCATTATCCCTCAATTTTTAATTCCCACTCATGTCACATCAACATTGAGCCTCTCAAAGAAATTCAAATTTCTTTGAATCCCTCAATGCATCCTTATTTTGGAATTTTTAATTCCTCAAATTTGAAATTCAAATTTCTCCCCCTTTTTCCAAAGGAATTTTATATTCCTATTTATTTTCCCAAGGCATCGTTGATCCATGCCTTCTATCTAAAATTAATCTCAACCCTTCATAATCAAATCAATATTGGCCCTCCATTGGCCTTCTCCAATCTATAAATTGGAGCATATTATCCCCACAAAGGGATCTACTTCTCAGGCATTGTCATGTTGCTCTTTTCTTCTCTCTTCTCATTCCTCTTTCAAATCCATGCATCCTTAATCTTCTAATCCAAATCCTCCTATCCATCACTCAAAATCCAATCCAATAATTCACTTACCTTGTTGAGCATTTGGAGAGCATTCCACATCCATCAAGAAGGAGCCCATCCAATCAAGTTGAAGAGAGGCGCTATTCAACTTCACCAAAGGCTCAATCCAAAGGAGAAGGTAAAATAGAAAGGTATAAATGGTTTTGTTTGCATTTTGAATGTTTCTTTAGATTTATAACAATATAATCTCACCTTGCATGTTTTCCCCTCTTCAAATATTACTAAACCGAATGAGTGTCAATTGCCAACAATCTCCCCCTTTGGCATTGATGGCAACACTCGTGTGAAAAATGGATCGTTGAAGTCTTGTTTTGGTTCCTCCCAAGAACTGATGACCAGAAATGACAAAGTCGAGGTACATAAATAATGAAAGAATGAAAGAAAAACTATGATTATCGGATCTGTATATGCTTGAAAATGTCTGGATAAGCACCCTTCAAATATGCCAAGTGTCCTAGCCAGATTTCAAGGTACTCAAAATTGATACTAGCCCATTCAACAAATAAGCATGAATTTCTAACTCATCTAGGTCTATTGGTGTGGGATTTATCATCTGTTCTATACACTCTCTCTTATGAAGTAGTAAGGTATTTAACTGGGGACTAAACAATCCTCTCAACTCTCTAGCTTGTCAAATGATTCTATCCTTATCTTTCTCCAGGGTTGAAATCTCAGATTCAAAAAGAAAAATTTGACCATCAATGAAGCTGGTCAATGACTCAGTACCATCAAAATTGATTAGTGGTTGTTCAATTTTCTCCTTATCCTCCTTTATTTTACTATCTAGGTCTGTTGTTAAATGTGATGTGTTAGAGAAAGATCGGTATATATGACTACACTGAATGAGAGAATGATCAATCATTTTTAAATCTTCAGTCAGACTAGTCTTATCAGATGCAATCATATTATTACAAGTTACCAATCTGCCTGCATTGTAACTCTCTATTAATTTCTGGTTTGATACCTGTTGAATAGTTTTAAACTCTTTATAAATGTGCTTTGTCAAACGTTTCAATTTGTCAGATAGGCTTCCAATCTGATCTACCATATACTCTGGTGCAAGCTACTACAAAATAGGGATGGCCTGCTCAATGACTTGCTTGTCTTGTGATCCTTCCTTTCTTAACTTCTGAGCTGCAACAAACATCAATTCAAAATTGCTCAGTTTCTTAATATTCTTCTATCCAAAATCAACTTGATCGGATGAGTCAAGTGCCAACAATGAATGAATGGACTCTCCAACTTGCTGACTGCCATTGGTGGCTTCACCACTTGGTGCAGTAACCTACCCAAACTTAGCCTCTTCTATATGTACATTTTTTGTCAGAGGTTCAATATCCTCATCCTGTTTATTTTCTGTATCCAAATCAATGACCTCTACATCTAGAATGTTTTGTTTCGATGTATCCTTCTTATCCTGTACAGTTTCAATGTTATCTACCAATTTCTCTATATTATGTATACGTGGTTCCATTGGAGGAATATCCTATGTTAGTTTTAGTTCCAAAACCAATGTATCCATACCTAATATACCCTTTCCCTTTCCATCAACTGATATGTCTGGAAAACCATACTTAGGAGAGAATAGCGGTGGAGTAAAGAAATCAAGTTTATTTACAAATAATTTTACCCATGCCTCATGGGTATCCTTAAAAATTTCATTAACTCAGTACCAAAAAACCTTTAGACTCACTTCTCCAAGATCTGAACCAAGCTTTTAGACCGCTACTAGGGTTAATGCAAGATCTTTCATTAATTTGCCTCTCCCAAAGGCTAATGCCTTAGTTACCAAATGAGTTTTTTGTCGATGCAGGAATGTCTTGCTCTACCAGTTGACTAACTGGGTTTTTGTCTCTATCAGTTGATCTTTAGATTTCCTAACCTATTTATTCTCATGCTCCATCATGATATCTTCAACCTTTTGTTTTCCTTTCTCATCATTTCTTACTGGATTGTTCTTGCTTCTACAAAATTTAGCAATGTGTCCTATTTTGTTGCATTCATAGCAAGTGACATTATTTTTTTGAATTGCTTTGTTGTATCCTTGATCATTCCTTTACCTACATTGATTAGCCATATGTCCAAACTTTCCACATGCATGACATTTCACATTCATTCTATAATCTTCTATCATATGACCATACTTATTACAATTTGAACACTAATCGGGAACTAAATTATTACTCTAATTTGCTCTATCTCTACAATGTCTTGCCATATGACCAAATTTATTGCAAATAGAACATCTACCATTTAATTTATGTCCATTGTCTTGCCTTACCGGTGATTTCATATTTTGGTTGATAGGTGGATTATTCTAATTGTTCTTTTGATCGATTGCTTCACCTTCATTTGTAGTACTGGAGCTTTCTCCATTCTCAAATCCAAGACCTCTAGTGTCTCCCTTGCACCTTTGATCCTTCAATAGCTCATCAAGATTTGCAAAACTGGCCTTAAACTTGTCTATGTATTCATTAGCAGTATCCAAATTTCCCAGGTTAGGACTATTATTAATCTTTCCAACTGTTGCTCATTATTCTGAGATTGCATAAATTCAGTTCTCAACATATCATTCTCATGTGCCAGCCTAATGCATTTTTCAAATCTATCTTTTAGATATTTGCCAAGATTTTCTTCATTCTTCTTCCAGTATTCAATCTCCTTAGACATTCTCATAGTTAGGGATAGCATTTCACTCGTCATGACACTATTCTTCTGACTCAGCTTCTGACATTATTCTTTAAGGACATTCTTCTTTTCATCATCCTAATTTTTTAAAAGTTCCTTCCTTCTAGCTTAAATAGATGATAGCCTTTCCTATAGGATAAGAATGATTTCCTTTGCAAAGTTCAATTCATCTTGTAACTTCAAGTTCTTCATCCTTTCAACATCATAGTCTTCAAGTGCTACTTCAAGTTGTTTCTCCATACTCATCTCCATGGATTCTAGATTCAGGATCTTCCTCAAGCTGTTAGACTTACTCCAAGGCACCAAGCTCCGATACCAATTGTTGGAATCCAAGAACACTAAGATGGGGGGGTGAATTAGTGTTTTGTTGGTTTCTGTATTTTAAGCCTTATTAACAAATCCACTTATTAATCGGTATGCATAAAAGAGAGTAATAACAAGTAGAAATGATGCAACCACAAGAACACACCATAACACATAGATTTATACGTGGAAAACCTGAAAGAGGAAAAACCATGGTGGGATTGGAAACCTACAATATCTATCCACTAGCCAAATGAATAAATATTACAATAGGGGCCTGCATATGCAGGAAGGCCAATAGCCTAGAGTGTAATGCTCATCACAAAAGGAGCCTCACTAACTACACAAATGAAATATGGAGTTACAAACAAAATTCTCAACTCAGGAAATGCATCTATATGCTAGATGAGTTCTAGTTTAAGCATTGTCTATACCATTTTTTAGTGTGTCATCCCTTACGGGTAACTTACTTCGCTTCCCAAACCTCTAAACCAATAATGAAGATCAACTATAGAATATTACATTTACAATCTGTTAATCAAGATCACTCATACAATATCACTTTGCCTATATCACGTATGTATATCAAAATAAACTAACTGGACTGACCTAAATACCCTTCCCAAACATAAAAATAAATGCCTTATGTCAGCTTACAATGATATTACAAGTTATTTGCATGTCGACCTAGACAAAAAATAAATGCATTAAACTTCATGACTGATGTCATTGATCGCTGCCATGTAAACCTACAAGATCAATTTCCTATGTCAGCCTCATGTATCGGTTCCTAGTTTGTCGATTTCCCTTGTCTATCGGTTGTCGGTTCCTTTGTATGTTGGTTGCCAAATAATGAATATCAGTGAGTGCCGGTTAAGTGACCAACCCAAAATGATGTGTTTTGCCATCAATGACAACACTACTAAACTGGGTGAGTGTCAATTGCCAACAATCTCCCCCATTGGAATTGATGGCAACACTCATGTGAAAAATGGATCACTGAAGCAATAAGGTATTTAATCGGGGACTAACCAATCCTCTCATTTCTCTAGCCCACTAGATGATTTTGTTCTTATCCCTCTCTAGGGCTGAAATTTCATATTCAAAAAGAAAAATTTGACCATCAAGAGAGTTGGTCAATGACTCGGTACCATCAAAACGGATTAGTAGTTGTTCAATTTTCTCCTTATCCTCCTTTATTTTACTATCTAGGTCTATTTTTAAATGTGATGTGTTAGAGAAAGACCGATATATATGACTACACTAAATGAGAGCCTCATCAATCCTTTTTAATTATTCATTCAGACTAGTCTTATCAGATGCAATCATATTATTATAAGTTACCAATCTGCCTGCATTGTACCTCTTTATTAACTATCGGTTTGATACCTATTGAAGAGTTTTAAACTCTTTGGAAATATGCTCTATCAAACCTTTCAATTTTTCAGATGGGCTTCCAATCTAATTTACCTTATACTTTGGTGCAAGCTCCTGCAAAATAGGAATGGCCTTCTCAATGACTTGCTTGTCTTGTGATCCTTCCTTCCTTAACTTCTAAGATGCAAGAAACATTAATTCAAAACTTATCAATTTCTCAATATCCTTTTGTCCAAAATCAACTTGACCTGATGAGCCAAGTGCCAACAATGAATGACTGTACTCTCCAACCTGCTGACTGGCACTGGTGGCTTCACCACTTGCTACAGTAACCTACTCAACCTTAGCCTCTTTTATATGTACATTTTTTGTCAGATATTCAATATCCTCATCCTATTTATTTTATGTATCCACATCAATGACCTCTACATCCAGAATGTTTTGTTTCGGTGTATCTTGCTTATCCTGTACAGTTTCAATGTTATCTATCGGTTTCTCTATATTATGTACAAGTGGTTCTGTCGAAGGAATATCCTCTGTTAGTTTTAGTTCCAAAAATAGTGTATCCATACCTAATATACCCTTGCCCTTGCCATCAATTGATATGTCTTGAAAACCAAACTTAGGAGAGAATACCAGTGGAGTAAAGAAATCGGGTTTATCTACAAAGAATTTTACCCATTACTTGTGCATCTCCTTAAAAAATTTATTAACTCACTACTAGAAAATCTTTATATTGACTTCTCCAAGATCTGAACCAAATTTCAGACCTCTACTAGGGGTAATGCAAGATCTTTCATTAATTTGCCTCCCCCTAATGCTAATACCTTAGTTACCGAGTGAGTTTTTGTCAGTGTAGGAATGTTCTAATCTATCGGTTGAGTAACCGAATTTTTTTTCTCTATCAGTGATCTTCAGATTTCCTAACCATTTATTCTCATTCTCATTCCTAATCTCTTCAACCTTCTATTTTCCTTTCTCATCATTTCCTACCGGATTGTTGTTGCTTCAGCAAAATTTAGGAATATGTCCTATTTTGTTGCACGTATAGCAAGTGACATTATTTTTATGAATTGCTTTGTTGTATCCTTGATCATTCCTTGACCTACATTGATTAGCCATATGTCCAAAATTTCCACATGCATGACATTTTACATTCATTCTACAATATTTTGTCCTATGATCATACTTCTTACAATTTGAACACTGACCAGGAACTAAATTATTACTCATAATTGCTCTATCTCTACAATGTCTTTCCATATGACTAAATTTATTGCAAACAAAACATCTACCATTGAATTTATGTGCATTGGTTTTCCTTACTGTTGATTTAAGATTTCGGTTGACAGGTGAATTCTCCTGATTGTTCTTCTGACCAGTTGCTTCACCTTCATTTGTAGTAGCAGAGCTTTCTCCATGCTCAAATCCAAGACCTATAGTGTCTCCCTTGCACCTTTGATCCTTCGATAGCTCATCAAGCTTTGCAAAACTGGCCTTAAACTTGTCTCTATATTCATTAGAAATATCCAAATTTCCCCTTAGGACTATTATTAATCTTTCCAACTCTTGCTCATTATTCTGAGATTGCACCAATTTAGTTCTCAACATATCATTCTCATGTGCTAGCCTAATGCATTCTTCAGATTTGTCTTTCAGAGATTTGCTAATATTTTCTTCATTCTTCTTCCAGTCTTCAATCTCCTTAGACATTCTCATAGTTCGGGCTTGCATTTCATTCTTCATGGCATTATTCTCCTGACTCAGCTTCTGAGATTGTTCTTTAAGAACATTCTTCTCTTCATCATCCTGATTTTGTTAAAGTTCCTTCCTTCTAGCTTCAACAAATGATAGCCTTTCTTGTAGGATAAGAATGAATTCCTTTGTAGAGTTTAATTCATCTTGTAACTTCAAGTTATTCATCCTTTCAACATCATAGTCTTCAAGTGCTACTTCAAGTTGTTTCTCCATACTCATCTCCATGGATTCTGGATTCAGGATCTTCCTCAAGTTGTTACACTTACTCCAAGGCACCAAACTCTAATACTAATTGTTGGAATCCAAGAACACTAAGATGGGGCAGTGAATCATTTTTCTTCCACTTTCTGTATTTTTATCCTTATTAGCAAATCCACTTATTAACCGATATGCATAAAAGAGAGTAACAACAAGTAGAAATGATGCAACCACAAGAACATACACCATAACACATAGATTTATACATGGAAAACCTCAAAGAGGAAAAACCACGATGGGATTGGTAACCCACAATAACTATCCACTAGCCAAATGAATAAATATTACAATGGGCGCCTACACATGTAGGATGGCCAACAACCTAGAGTACACTGCTCATCACAAAAGGAGCCTCACTTACTACAAACACCAAATATGGAGTTACAAACAAAATTTTGAACTCAGGAAATGCATCTGCTATGTTGGATGAGTTCCAGTTTAAGCATTGTTTGTACTAGTTTTCACTGTGTCCTCCCTTACCGGTAACTTACTTTGCTTCCCAACCCTCTAAACCAATAATCAAGAATGACTATAGAATATTACATTCACAATCTGTCGAACAAGATCGCTTAGACAATATCACTTTGCCTATATCACTTATGTATATCAAAATAATCTAATTGGACTGACTTAAATACCCTTCCCAAACATAAACATAAATGCCTTATGTCAGCTTACAATGATATTATAATTTATTTTCATGTCGGCCTAGAAAAAAATAAATGCATTAAACTTTGTGACCGATGTCGTTTATCACTGACGTGTAAACCTATTGGATCAATTTCCTATCTCAGCCTCATGTACTGGTTCCTAGTTTGTCAATTTCCCTTGTCTGTCAGTTGCGGGTTCCTTTGTATGTCAGTTGCCAAACAATGAATACCAGTGAGTGTCGGTTAAGTGTCCAACCCAAAATGATGGTGTTTGCCATCAATGGCAACACTGCTAAACTAGATGAGTGTCAATTGCCAACAAAACCATATCCAGACATTTGTTTATGCTATTTCATAGTTCAAAATACATTATAATCTCTTACAAACATTTTGAAAGGAAATGAGCCTTCCGGGTTGTAGCCCTTACTTGTAATTTGAGTAGTGAGCTCTAGGTAGTGTGCATGAATGAATGTGCATTCTTCTTTTGTAATATTTTTATACTTTTAGTAGAGTATATTAATATTGTGGGTTAGAATCTCACTATGGTTTTTTCCTTAACCAAGTTTCCACGTAAAAATATTGGTGTTATGGTGTTGTTGATCTTTGCCTTATGGTTCTCCACTTTAATTTATTTCATATGCATTAAGTGGTTTAAAGGAGAGATTGTCAAAGTTAAAAATTCCAAAATACTAATTCACCCCCCGCTCTCAGTGTTCATAAATTCTAAAACAGGGCATTTAAAGAACATACAAGTGCATATGCTTAACTCTACAACACTTTTGCTCAATCAAATAGCGCACTCAGGTGACAGAACAATGCATTCAAGGTTCATAATAACACATATATATAATTAAGTAGCGCATATACCCATTATTCTAGCACATATATCCAAACAAGTAGGACATTCATGGCAGAGAGGAAAATAGACTTAGATACAAAGATGAAATACGTGGCTAAGTATAAGGAGTAACTCAAATGATTAAAATGTCACCCAAAATGACAACATGGGCATAATTCCATAGGAAGCCAAAGTATTAACACAAAACAAGTAATAAATGAGCCATTCCAATTGTTGGCATTGTGTTGTCATTGATGTCAATCGGTATAGGATGGTGTATAGAAAATGCATGGGAAACATTGTCATTGATGCATACTGGAAATGGTGTCATTGATGTCAACTAGCAAGGCAGGTCACCAGTAAAGAAGAGAATTTCATCCAGCATAATGATCATTGGAGTCACCCATACACAAGTTAGTGTTGACTTGTGTTGAAGACATGTATTGGAGACCGATGTGGTATAACAACCGATAAATGATATGTTGGTAGTGCATTTGATGTAGTTAAGGGAGGGAGATCCAATGAAGGACATTCCAACCTTGCAGATAAACACATGAATCATGCAAAACATATCAGTAACCGGTAACAAGATGCTAGAAACAGCAGAAAGAACAACCGGTAACAAGACAAAACACATAACCGGTGAACAATTTGAATATATCTTATTACAATCTGAAGAGTTACACATGCCACATGTTGGATCGCAGTTGAGGATGCAAACAATGCTTACAACACAATTACAAGATCTTCAGATCATCCTCATATCAAATCAGCTTTCGGGAACAGTCTGCTGGTTCAACCCTAATCTAGACCTCAGCCTTCCGGCCTCAGTCCTACCGGATCAGAATCTAGTCGGATCTACATCTTCGCTTGATCTCACAACTTTGTCTTCTATCTTCTGACTTCTATCTCCCTAAATGATTTGCAAACCTCTGTATATATACCGCCCACAAATAATTACAACTTAATCAAATCGGCCCAAAGACCAACTGGTTCATGAAACATGCAAAGGTAACATGTCGGCTCAAATCACTAAGAATAAACATGAAAACATAAAATGATGCGCGGACCTCTGGGAATACTGACCACGACCCAAAACAATATCTCCAATGATCCGCAAGTCACAGAGATCAACGGCAACCTGAAATCATCTTCGCTCAACACACTGCCAGACTAACCGGTAAGAACACATCAACTGGGCCAATAGCAGAATCCACATCTCACCGGAAATGAAGCCAAATGCTATGAAACTCGAACATAACAAAGACCACAAACACAAGGGGATAAACCCAAAACCACAATGCTAAATGTGTGCATGTAAAATTCATCTTAAAAAACAAATATTCTAACAAACAGACAATGAAATAATACAATATCAAACAAATATGAATTAAAGTCATTCAATGAAACTCCCTATTCCAAGATTGCATATAGCTTCCATTGCTCTTCTCTTCTTTGTGGTGTGATGGCTCTCAGATATTGTGTTGGCAACCTGCAAGTGACACAAAGATTCAAAGTTCGTGATTATTGAAAATGGAGATTGGATGCTCAATTTATAGATTTTTTGGAGAAGATTGATTGAAAGGTGGAACAGATTGATCAATAGGTGGATCTCAGGTGAGCTCACATGTTGATTGATAGTTGAACTGCTGATTTAGAGGTGAAACTCAATAGATTGAATAGATCAAAGGAGTCAACTGATTGAGAAAAAGCTAACTGAGGGAAGAAAAAGGACAATTGGAGGAAATAAAGAAGATGAAATAGTTAACTAGAAGATGCAACTAGAGATTGGAGAGATAAATGATTTAATTGATTGATTGATTGAATTAATTAATAGTCAACTGATTGAGAAAAAGCTAACTGAGGGAAGAAAAAGGATGATTGGAGGAAATAAAGAGGATGAAATAGTTAACTAGAAGATGGAACTAGAGATTGGAGAGATAAATGATTTAATTGATTGATTGATTGAATTAATTAATTTAGCATGTGCTTGTACTTTGACTTAGATTTTGAATTCAATCTTTGCATGAGATTTTAATTCAAATAATTGAATTTACTTAAAATTCAATTTAGTATTTGAATATATTTAGAACTTGACTTTGATTTTCAATTTGGTTTTTGAAATCATGCACATGTATTTGAATTTAGAAGAAATTAAAAGAAATACGAAATTAAATAAAATTAAAATTTAGGGTTTTGGAAATGGAATAATTAATTAGCTAATTAAATAATTTAAAGAAACTATTTAATTATGTAGAAATGGAATTTAATTAAATAATAAAGATTATTTAAATTAAGGGAATTAAATCACAATTAATTAAATAATAAATATTTAATTAATATTTAGAAGAGGGTTGAATGATTAGATGATTAGAGATAGAAATTGAGAATTAATTTATTTAAATAATAAAGATTATTTAAATTTGGGAATTAATTAGAATTAATTAAATAATAAATATTTAATTAATATTTAGAAAATGATTAAATGATGAAAGAATAAGAAATAGAATAATTAGTAAGATTATGAGGAAATATGAAATTAGAAGAATATGATTAATTAACTTAATTAAAGAATTATTTAAGTAACTAGAGGAATAATTAGTACATGATCAATGAGACATTTTTAGGTGTCTACATTTGCCCCTCTTTGAGACAAAGTCGGAACAACATTGTTTCAAAGAAAATGAAAAATTCTACCCGAGTATGCCTTGGTACTGTTGTATAGTGTAATCATGCCCCCTCAGAAAAGGTGGTCGGAAAATTCAAAAATTGAGACCATGTTTTCAATACTAGTGTAATGAGCAAGCGTGTGAAATTTCGTGCAATTTTGAGATCGTTTGAGTAGGCTACAAGTTGTTTGAAGCTGGCGGGGACCAAGGGTGTCGAGGTGTCCAAAAACCCTAATTTGAAGTTATAAGTAGAGATTTTAGGTTTTCATTTGCTCATTTAGTATTTGGTAAATTCTTGGTTTTCTCTGCACTTTATGTCCTTTCTTTCAAGTTTTTTGATCATCATGGCTAGTTATAGAGCTTGATTGCACCTACCTGACCGAGTACATTCATATCAGAGACCTCCTGGGACTGGCGACATGGTATTTATCCAAAATTTTCTTGATATTTTTGCTTGTTTTGTGCTATTTTCAAAAAAAATTTAGTGATCAATTTTTTCCTTTTCTTCACGCATTAGCATATCATTTTTCACACATTCGCATTAAATGTACCGCAAACACTTTAATAGTTACGCATTAGCCTTAACTGTTACGCATTAGTGTAGAATGTTCCGCATTTGTGCATATCATCATGCATAAGTGCTTAGTGTTATGCATGTGCTCATATCATTACGCATTAGCTCTTAATGTCACGCAAAAGCTATAAGCATATCGCATTAGTAATAACTATCACGCATTCATTGTATGTGTAATTTTTGTCATGAGTTTGAATTTTTTTTTGTTTTTTGTGATTCGATATCTGATATTTTCAACATTTTCTCATTGCAGGAGAACATTGGAGTGTCATACTATCGACATAGGAGACCTAGTGGACTTGATCTTCGTGCAGACTTACTTGATGAGGAGATTGAGCATATCCACCAGCTTGGTTTATATCATGTATTACACTTACCAGAGGTTACGACCAATAGGGCCATGATTACAGCTTTGATAGAGTGGTGGCATTCTGAGACTTGTTCATCCCATCTTCCGACTGGGGAAGCATCCATTATGTTAGAGGATGTATGGCGTATACTACGTATTTCGATTCATGGTGAGAGAGTTGTGTACGACCATGATGATGGCATTGCTAGATTGTGTGCACTTTTCGAGTGTGAGATACAGGACTTACAAATCAGTGGCCAATATGACATTCCTTGGGCTCGATTAGATTATGATGACATGACTATTGTACTATGTGGTGTTGTTGGCAGTTTGTTGATACCGGACAGACGAGGTCACGGATTTCCAGTTAGATGGGGTAGAGTGCTCCATGATATGATTGTTTATCATTGACTATATGCATGGGTTCCATGTCTAGGATATCAGTCTATCAGTTGTGGTGTGACATTGCTCCAGACTTGGGCATGGGAGCATATTTCTATCTCTAGGCCTATTATTCATGTTGATTTGCAGCTTGGTGAACCTTATTCTTTTAGGTATACAAGAGGTATTAGACATAGGGGTTTAGGTAACACCTTGTATTGGAGACATCAGTTGGACATACTGCAACATTTTATTTGGAGATCGTACTTAGATTTCCCCGGTTGGGCGGATGACACAGTACACTTGCCTTTTTGTCAACAATAGAGATATCTGATCGGTAGGACTTTCAAGACCTAGCAGATTATTGAGATGTATCTTCCAGGGCAGGTACTGAGATAGTTTGGTGAGGTACATGTGATACCAGTGGTTACCACTTATTTTGCTTGTGTATCTTGGGAGGTATCTGATTGGGGTGTTTGCATTCAGCCACATGTTGCTTCTACTAAGTTTGATGCTCTGTAGCCATTACTCTGGGGTTGGGATAGAGGTGCAGCAGATCCAGGGATGACGCTAGAGTATGATGCATGGTTTGCTAGTCACGAGCCAGTGCCACTTACTGATCATGTTGTTCTTGTCATGCCCAAAATTTAGGGCAAAAACGGAACAAATTTTTTTTTAAAAACATACTAATTAATTAACAAGTCCACTCACACGACAAGCGTTATAGAAATTTTCATAATTAAATTCGAGCTAGTCCTGAGGTGAACCAAGCATCGATAGATTGTTAAATTCAAAATTGCGGAAAAACTAACTGGTTTAATTTTATCTCCACGAGATACCTAGTCATTAGGTTTATTAAATCAATCACGTTAAAGAAAAATAAGAGAGAAAAATTAATTTAATCTCCAATATGACTATATAGCCTAACCAACCATTTTTAAATTTCTCTTTATTACTTGCTTCAAAATTATAACCAGAATTATATAAATATATATATATATATATATATATTTATAATTAAATACTTAATCCAAATTATGACCAGAATTTATATATATACATACATATATATATATAGATACATATATATATATATTACATATATTTTAAATATTTTAATTCTAATTCAAAAGCACAATAACTTTCTAAATATTAATTCATATTTCTCCACCCTAATTAGGGTTCTATTTTCTCATATTATAATATCAAACCTAATTATCATATTATTTTTAAAATCCATTTGCCCTAGCCCCACCCGGGCTAGGGTTTAACCCATATCTTTTTTAACAGAAAATTTTATGCTGGGCCGAAGACCCCAAGGCGGCCATGTCTATTTTTTTGTGCAGGTTTCGGATGTTGGAGGCGGGGAGAGCCGTGGCGCCACTGTGTGGGCGCACAGTGGGCGCCGCGGCACCACTGTGTGTCCACACAGTGGGCGCCGCTAGCGGCTCCCCACCGTGTGGCCACACAGTGGCGGCCGCGGCCATCCACTGTGTGTCCACACAGTGGCGGCCACGGCCATCCACTGTGTGTCCACACAGTGGGAGCCAAAGCGGCTCCACTATGTGTGCACACAGTGGGCGCCGCGCGGCCCTCACTGTGCGTACACACAGTGGGGTCCGCATGGACCCAAAAACATTTCCCCATGTTTTTTAAAAAAAAATTTAATATTATTATTATTTTTTTAAATAAATATATATATATATTTATATATATGTATATATATTTATATTTATATTAAATTTATAATCATAGTTTAAAAAGGGTGAAATTATTCCAATAAATACATTTAAAAAAAAAAAAAAAGATTTACATGCAACAATCTTAAATTAATATACAAAGGAAAAGCAATATATGTTAATTCAAATATATATATATATATATATAGACTTAAGTTTCTTTTTTTAATTATTTGTTTCTAATTGCTGAGAGGAATGAAGCAAATTCAATTGTTAAGCTTTTTAACCAACACTAATTAGAAATACAATCTAGAAAAACTTTTCAGGAAAAACAATATACTTCTCCTTAATAAATATATTCATTGATTTTTCAACTAATTAAGCAATAACTTAAAGCATTCCTTTTTTTTTTAAATACATAAGATTTTTCAGTAAAATAAATTCGTATTTTGCCACAAGTAAAATATAGATAAAATTTAAATGAAATCTATTCTTTTTCTCCATAATACAAAGAAGCTTTTGCATGCAACTCAAAATAACTTTTCTTTTACTACAAATGAGAAGTAGAAATAAAACAAGCTTTTCTTCTTACAACTCTAAGATATTCTGCAAATTGTACTGGATGTTTCTTTGTTTAACCACAACAATAACCCCAAGTCAAATTTCAAGAATTACATCTTGCCTCTCATTTCTAAGAATGAGGGCTTGCTTCTATAATAACTTTAAACAATTATTTGCAAATGAAATAAAGTATCTTCAACAATAATCTTCTGTATCTTTTCATGTTTCCTATTCTCTTTCTCCTGACTTTCCTGCATAATAGAAAAACACAAAAATGACCACGGAGTGCTCACCTCCCAGCCTAGGCTAACTGGTAGCCACCCCCGAGCTCGGAGAACCAAATCCTAGACGGGTAACAAACAGGCAAACACATAGAAAGCATTGCATACAGATTTTCTAGACACATTCCCAACTTGGCTTTCACAGCACCACACTTTGGTGATGAACATTTTCAAAGGGTGGTAGTGGACCAATTCCCTAAGGAGAACTGCAAGTATGAATTAAACAAGAAGCCACCTCATGGCACAATAATAATATCAAGAATCTCAACCCCTTATTCCTTATGCCCCCCAAAGGCATTCTAGCCTTATATCCCTCCTTATGACCCCCATTGCACAAACAGGCCATGCAGCAAGGGTCACACAAAGATCCCTTGTGATCGCTCTCAAAGAGAGTCTCTCACTCGAGGGTTGTCACTGCTACCACCCTCAAGATCCTCTTCTCTCCCAATAGTAAGAGATCTTGAGAAAACTCCCAAAACACAACAATTCATAAAGCAAAAATACCAAAAGATTTTCTAACACAAACTTTCAAGAACACAGATTTCTTACACCACAACTTCCAGACATAAACAAGAAGAAGACAATAAAAAGAATAACTGAAACCAACCTTAATCTGCCAAAGGTATTATGATATTTGATGAAGAGCTGCCCAATCCACAAATCTTTTTCCTTCTACCCTTAATCAATTTTTCTATTCCATAACATTATTTTCTTTTCAAATTTTCTTCTGTCTCCAAAAATGGAGAGTGGGTGATTACCCTCCAAATCTCAAAAATCTTGCTTAAGAAGCTCACTCTCAGAGTTCTCACAAGTTTCTAAAAACCAAAAAGGAAAGAAAGCAAAAATGCAAAAAGACTCTCATTCCAAAAGGAAAAATCTTGATTAGATTTAACTTCTAATTTTCAATTTTCGCTCAACTCAAAAAAACCAATTTTTAAAGCGTTAAAAAGATCATTATAAAGTAGAAACTTGCCTAAAATTACCCCTAACCCCTAGGTATACCTTATGGGCTTTAGGAAACCCTATTAAACTACCCCTAGGTGTTCATTTAACCCATTTTAAACCCCTCTGAAGTTTATTTTCGGGTCAAACATAAGTTGACCACCCCAAATATTATACTCCCAAAGTATTTATGACAACACATTATTTTATTTAAGAAGAACTATAATTAAACACTTTCCCACCAAGAGACAAAATAAAACATTTAAATTTAAATCCACACATGTGTCAAGTGACACAAATAAAACACTTTTACAAAAATAAAACATGAAATTGTCTCTTGTGGTTTTTACACAATAATTTTAAATAACACTTAACACTCATGCAGTATATACTGTTATGAATAAAATACAACACAAATGGGGTGTTGTCTCTCCAAATAGACAAACCCTGGCTTACGAGCATACATAAGTCTAGGTTTGATTCTCCGTAATTTTCCATGGTCACATGGTAAATTTTCCTGCGCATCTCAATTTACACATTAGTACTTCCAAATATCCATATATAATATAATTCAATAATATAACAATGCACATCATAACTTGCATACAATTTTCATTTGCACAGATCAAATACAACTTTTACCAAGCAATTTTACATAAGCAATTTCATCCCAATTCACATAAACTAAACATACATCATAGTTCTATATTCAGAGTAAAGTCCTGCAAATTCAATAACGACATCTATCATTGCAATATCATCCTATCTAACAATCATGTAGTGTTTTATCTCATAAAGCATATAAGTAAATCATCAAATCATAGCAATGTTATCCAAATCCTGAAATCATATAAGTTCTAAGTCTCAAAATGCATCAAAATAAAGTATCCATAATAGTCTAAATGCAAAATCCACTGAATGTCAGACTGAGTCGAGGTGAGGCCTCACAGTTCTAATTACAGCACAATAGATTCACCATCCTAGAAGGTGGTTGAGGATAGACGTAGGGGAGAGAGTCAGTCGAGGAGGGGAGGGTGGAGTCAAGGAAGGAGGTGAGGGAGATGAGAAAGGAGGTGAGGGAGATGAGGGAGCAAAGGGAGAGGATGTAGACATTGGTGGAGACACTGAGTCTATCAGCAATGCGGATAGTGATGATTCCTCAAAGTCATCTAGCAGTGAGGATGGAGATGATGATGAGGATATGCCAAAGCTGGAGGATGTACCTATTGCAGAGGGTGGGAGAGGACAAGTGGGTGATGAGGACGATCCGTAGATTCTTAGGGCGCGGATCCAAAGTTTGGAGGAGGAGGTCGCTAGACAAGATGTCAAGTGGGAGACCTACCATGCATATTATGGTGCGCTTGAGGCTGAGAGGGATCATCTCCAGAGGGAGAGAGATGAGGCAGTCTGGAGAGGTCAAATTAGCATGGATGCATTTGATCATCTATTTAGACCAGGTACAGATGCACACGACTAGGTAGATAGGTATTTCACTGTTGCGTAGGAGACTATATACTACCAGCAGGCATATGAGAGAGTTGTCCCTGAGGATTAGAGAGAGCCTATTTTTAGTGCCTTTATGGGGAGGAGATCGAGTAGATCTACTTCATGACGAACTAGCAGTGGTGGTTTTATGGGACCACCTCGACATCATGGGGTAGGATCTAGTGGATAGGATCCACCTGCTAAGAGAGGTAGTGTTGGTTGAGACATTTTTGATCTTGTTATCTAAGCCTTCTTGCCTGTTTATTGTATTCGTACACAATATCATTTTTGAGTTATATATATGATATGCAGGTTTTGGCAGTGATCTATTTATGTTTTGTTTTCCATGTATGCTTATATGATGCTATGAGTTTTATGATGCATATCTATTTGATTCTATATGATTAATAAATGCAATGGTAGTATATGTATGTATTAATGATGTTATATGAATGCATATTAACTGATATTTATGAATGTAATGGAATCTATATGAAATCTATTTTTTTCTTTTGTATGATAATGGATGAACAAATTTTTAGCTCAGATACACCGTGAAGAAATGTTAGTGAGATGATAGAGAGAAGAGATTGATAATAGAAAGAATGTTAGAAAGAATGTGATTTAGTGAAAAGATGAGAAATCAACAAAATATCAATAAGCAAATGAGATGAGAATGAAATTGAAAGAATCACGAACCCGTGTCACATATTTTATTGTGCAATATATATTCATCACTGAGCCTTATTATTGAACAATGAAGCTTAGCACATCAGGGTATAAGGAACCAAGATGTAAAGATGTCTCATTGTATAAACCAACACGTAGTAGACAAGGAGTGAACCCTCCATTCTGGGAATTACACTAGGGGTCGAGTTATGTGTGGCATCCAATAGCTGAATGCTCCTATCATAGACACCCACTAGAGAAATTTTCATAGAATTTCATCGGTTCACACCACAAACAGCAAACAAAGAAAAAGATAATGCCCATGATAGCTCCTCTAGTCACTTGTGGACATCCCTAAGTATCATAGGAACATAATCTATCACCAATTGATAAAAGATAAAGACTGACCCAAACAAAATTCAGCAGCTATATTGACCTTGTGCCTTCATTCTTAGTTGCTTGATGTGATGGTTGATAATGTTTGATCTCAGAAAGTTGCGGACCCCGTTTAAGACTGACCTGTCTAATTTCGAGTGTGTCCTCTTTTTTTTAAGACAAGATAATGATCACTTCATATGGATATGATACAATTGATAAGACGGTTTGATCAGTTGATTGCAGATGTTTGATAGGATAGTCGTATCCTTTGTTAACTTCGTGTGAAGTGTTTGTTGGATATCTGCTAGGGTATTTGTTTCTCGCAAGACATTTTATTGCAAGTTTTTTTATTGATTGATTATTGATTTTTAGTTCTTTTCCAAGAGCTTTTTTGATGTTTTTGGATTATGTAGATAGATATTTGAATGTTTGTGGATTGATTTTTTTAGGACATTTTGTAGATATTTTTTATTTTTGAAGGATTGTTTTGCAGATGCTATGTTTTCCATATTTGAATGTTTTTGAATGATTTTTTTAGGACTTTATATAGATGTTTTTGGTATTTTTTATGGTTTTCACTATTTTTGGATTTTAAGTTTTTCAATTGTTTTTGGATTTTTTCAAGACTTTATATGATTTTTAGGATTTTTTCAGTTATGCCCCCAGTGTGTAGACCTGTATGACATAATGATCTGCAGAATGCATGTGGAGACAATTAATTTTTGACATGATCTATGTTAATGCAATATGCATGATAAAGATGCATTTCCTATTCGAACAAGGTTGACTATGTTTGTTGTATCATTTGAAATATACCAATTGAATTGGAGGTGCAAAATGTTTTATAGATAAGCGATCAATCAATCCCTAAGGCCCTTTGGAACATTCAACTCAACACACTTAGTTGCTAGGATTTACAAATGGAGACGCGGAAAACTTCTCCATTGGTTCTTGAAACTTTGATCTTATTTTGCCCATGTGTGTGTAGATGAGTTAATTCCTGTTCTTGTGTTCACTAAAGATCCTTAACATCCTATATGACTAGCTACTTGGATTATCCTAACTAAAAAAGTATCCTGAATAAAGCCTCACTGCTAGCAAGCCTTGAGAGCTCTGACGAGGTTATAGACTATAATTTCTCAAATATTGTTCCATTGTCACTAGGCATCCATAGCCCTGATGGAGTTACTTGCACATTCCCATAGTCAATCTTTTTATCGCACTTGTATGCATGATATTTTAGTTATATATCATTGCTCTTTTGCCTTGAGATGAATTTGACATAGCTCTATCTTTTTATTTTCTTGGCTTGACTTGTAAGTAATGAAACCTACTTGGGTGTGATAATTACAATGGCGCTGAAGTAGAATTTTAGATTTTTCACTAGTCATATGATCAACTAGGTGTCTAGAATGAATTAGAGATTTATTGTGTTTGAGATATAGCAATTGATAGATTTTGGGTTAACAAGTCTCAAGTAGTGAAATCACTACCCAACCATAATTAAAGTGTCATCACAGGGTAATGTTGAAAATGAATGACCTTAGAACCTCAAATACTTCATGTCCGAATATCTAAGAAAGGAGATGACCCTTGCTTCTCTTGAATGCAAACGAATGATAAACTTGGACAGTTGCCTTGTTTTATTGGTGTTGCTATATGAAAATATAGAAACTTGGTGAATGTGATGCATTTTAATAAAAGGAAACTATATGTAATGCAATGTTTTGAATAATATGATATGCAATGTGGAAAGTAAAACCTAAACTAACCCAGTGCTTAGGTATAATATCGTTTAAGGTGTATGATGTTCATAGGGTCAGAGAGTGGATCTCCCTCCATGGTAGCCAAATTATATGCTCCATTGCCTATAACCCTTGTTATGATGAAAGGACCTAGCCAGTTAGGTTCGAATTTCCCTGGTTTTTCTCATTTTGCTAAATTCCTTTGATTCTCTTTAAGAACAAGATCTCCCATTTCAAAAGTTCATGGCAAACCCATTTATTATAACTCTATCTCAGTTTGTTTTAATATCCTTGTATATGATTGAACATTGTTTGTCTTTTTTCATCAAGCATTTCTAGTTCTTGTAACCTTGCTACTCAGTAATCTTCCTCTGATATGATGTTTTGTAAGGAGACTCTTAGAGATGGTATTTCTATTTCAATAGGGAGTATTGCTTATGTACCATAGACCAAGGAATATGGTGTTTCTCTTGTAGGTGTCTGTACTCCTGTTCTGTAAGCCCAAAGAGCGGGATTTAACTAGAGTTGTCAGTCCCATCCTATGTCAGTGACAACTTTCTTAAGAATTTTCAATATTGTTTTATTTGTTGCCTCTTCTTGTCCATTGCTTTGTAGATAATATGGTGTGGCAAATCTCTGTTGTATGTGAAATTTGTCATAAAACTCTTTCACTTCCTATTTTTTAAATGGATGTCCATTATCTGTAACGAAGCATACTGAAATCTCGTATCTACATATAATGTAGTTGAGCATGAATTTTGCTATCTGTTTTCCAGTAGTTTATGTAAGAGGAATTGCCTCAACCCATTTGGTAAAGTACTCAGTGGCCATTAAAATGAACTTGTGCCCATTGGAAGAAGTAGGGTTGATTTTACCCACTAGCTCTAATCCCCATTGTGAAAATGGCCATGGTGATGTAATGGGTTGAAGATCTTGTGTTGGTGCATGATTGAGGTCTCCATGTATTTGGCATTGTTTACATTTTTGTACATACTTATAAGCGTCCTTTTCCATAGTTGGCCAGTAGTAACATGTTCTCAACAATTTCTTTGACAATGGTGGACCACTTTGGTGAGTCCCGCAAATTCCATCATGGACTTCCTTTAAAGCAAGATGTGCTTCATTCTCATCAAGACATCAAAGAAGAGTTCCATCGAAGCCCTTTCTGTACAAAGTATCAGCTATAATGGTGTATCTAGATGCCTAATGAATAAAGGTCTTCTTTTGATTTCTGGATAGATCTGGTGACATGTACTGGTGACATGTACTGAGTATGTAAATATGTATATATTTCTTTGTACCAAGGTGATCTTGGATCCACAATTGCACATACATATTTTTATAGGGGAGTCTCATATGCTAGTAGCATCAACTGTTCTATGATGAACTCAAATTGAGTTTCGTTAGCAGGCATATTCAGAAGAGATCCTATGGTAGCCATTGCATCTACTACCTTGTTTTGTATCCTTGGGATCTATTCAAAGGTAATTTTGCTGAAGTGCTCCTTGTAATCTTCTACTAGCTTCTTATAAGGCATGAGTTTGTCATCCTTCATGTTGTAATCATCATTGACCTGGTTTACAATCAACTGTGAATCACCATAGACCTGTAATTCTTGTATTCTCCACTGTACATCTGTATGAAGCCCTATGAGAAGAGCTTCATATTCAACTATATTGTTTGTGCATTAGAAATTTATCCTAAATGACTTAGGTATAGCATCCCATTGAGGGGTGATGAAAAGAATCCTTGCTCTAGATCCATGACTTGTATATGACCCATCAAAATATAATTTTCACATTATAGATGCAGTTAATGTAAACACAGATTTGTCTGGAAAGTCTATCAGCAATGGGTGACTGTCCTGTAAAGGAGCCCCTACTAATTGATCTACTATAATTTGTCCTTTGATGACTTTTCTGTCTATGTATTCTATATCAAACTCACTCAGGATCATAACCCACTTAGCCAATTGCTCGGTCAATGTTGCTCTGCTCAATAGGTACTTCAGTGGGTCAAAGCATGCAATGAGTTGTACCTTATGACTCAGTATGTAATGTCTGAGCTTTTGGGATGCAAAGATTATTGCTAAGAATGCTCACTCAATAGGGGTATAATTAAGCTCATAGCCGATCAGAGTCCTACTTATATAATAAATGGCTCTTTCTTTTCCTTTTTCATCATGATGTGCTAATAGAGCTCCTAGAGATGAATTTGTTGCTGATATGTATAACAATAGAGGTTTTCCTAGAGTAGGGGATATTAACACTAGTGTGTTTAAAAGATAATCTTTCAAAGCCTCAAAAGCTTCTTGGCATTGTTTTGTCCATTTAAAGGTATCTCCTTTTCTGAGTAAATGCTGGAATGGGTGACACTTATCTGCCAATTGCGCTATGAATCTCCTTATGGATTGCAATGTTCCTCGTAACCCACTTAGTTGTTTAAGTGTTAACGGAGGTTGCATATCAATGATTGCCTTGACCTTGGCAGAGTCTATTTCAATTCCTCTTTTTGACACTATAAACCCTAATAGTTTACCTGTTGTCATGCCAAACACACACTTCTTCAGGTTTAGTCTGACATTATACTGCTCCAACTGATCAAATATCTATGCATGGACATCAAGGTGACCTTCTCTTGTTTGTGATTTAGCCAATATATCATCCACATAATATTCCATTATGTTGTGGATCATGTCATGAAACAACGTTGTCATGGCTCTTTGGTATGTTGCTCCGACATTTTTGAGACCAAATGGCATCACATTCTAGCAGTATGTTCCCCATGGGCATGTAAAGGTTGTTTTATGTTGATCTTCTGGTGCAATTTTAATGTGGTTGTATCCTGAAAAACCATCCATTAAGGATAGCATTTCATTTCCAGCTATTAGGTCAACTATCATATCGATATTGGGTAGCGGGAAGTCATCCTTAGGACAAGCTTTATTTAGATCCTAGAAATACATGCAAATTCTTATGCCTCCTATGGGCTTAGTCACAAGTACCAAGTTGGATATCCATTCTGCATAGTCAATAGGTCTAATGAAACCTACATCCAGCAGCTTTTGTAACTCTATTTTAACTAGTAATGAAATACTTGGATGCATTTTTCTCTATTTTTGCTTGTAGGGTTTAACTCCCGGTATCAAAGGTAAGTGATACAACACTAATTCAGAGTCTAAGCCTAGCATATTTGCATAGGACCAAGAAAAATTGATAGGTTGTTGCTTGAAAAAATGAATGAATCTATCTTTTTCTTCTTTGCTTAGTGATTTTGCCAAATGGATGTTATGTACAACCTCCCCTTCTGCTATGTTTACTTCTTATGTTTCTTCTATAAGAAATATTGAAGTTTCTCTTTCAATAGGAAGGTTACCCAACTCGCTCTTGCCATTATGGGTGTTTTGATCTTTATCTTCTATTATAAAGGTACTTTCTTCTCCAAAGTATGTTGTTCTATCTAGGTCTACAACAAACCCTACTTTGTGATCACCTTGTGGAAGCCCCTCTCTGACTCTAAGAAATTATGCAATTGCTTCATCGTTTTCAAACCAATCCAGCGTTGGCTTTCCTTCTTTCCCCCAATCAATCAAGTGTGAATGTACTAGGGGTAAATCATTACTCCCTTCTATAGTAGACTCTGATCATATGAAGACTTGATTGTTTGAATGACTTTGTGTATTTTCATCTTGTATAGGCTTTATTTGATACCTTAATATTACACTTGCTGGTGGGCTAGAATCATGGAGTGATAAGAACTCATAGTCATGTAAGTTTGTCTCACTTTCAATAAATGTTTCATCATGTGAGCTATCATCACTTATTTCTTCTTGTTCTTGTCGTTGATTCTAGTGTAGATTGACTGGTCTTCTTTGAACATTAGTTACCCTTCTTAAGCCTAGTATAAGCCTTTGCAATCTTTCTTCATTTGATTTGTTAGGTTGAGCATGAGTCATTTCTCATGTTAGAAGTAGTGACAATAACCATTGATGAGATTCAGCTGGTGGTGGTAAACCTACCTCTATTGCAACATTAGCCTATACCATTGTATCAATGACTGCATCATTTTGTGATTCAGTGCTAGGTTCTTGCAAGAGTTGTCTCATGTCTTCCCCATCTGATTTTGCACTAGGTGATGTGGGTACTTGATTACTTCTTTGAGATGAAGATAGAAGCACCTGCGTGGAAAATCCCCTTTGTGGTATGTAGTCTGACAGTTTCATTGGTTGATTTAGTATATCAAGGGTACGTTGTCTTGCCTCTGTGATATGTGGTACATGCTTATACCCCAATCCTTGATTCCCTGGATTATCATTAGGAACAATAGGCTCTAGTCTTCCTTGTTTCTGTAACCCAAGTCCTATGGTACCATCATATCCATGTCTCTGGAGGATTTTGAATCCATTGCTATACTGATCTGTGGGTATTTTGGGTATCGTCATGTGATCTTCTTCTCTATATATCCAATGGTTAACATCTTCGTTCAGGGATTCTTCTTGTAAGTCACCCCATCTAATGAAAGAGAATGAGTCTATGTATATAACAATTTCTTTTCCTTTGTCTTGTTTTTTTATTGTATTGTGAGGTTTCCCAAAAGACTTAGGAGATAGAGACAATTGTTTCCCACTTAAATTATTTGCAATAGAATACTCTCCACAACCCATATCTTGTATTGTAAGGTTGATGTTGAAGGCATATCCTTTTTTGTTTATGTGATTGTTAATGCCTCCATTTGTGTAGTGAGAGGTGCTACTTGATTAGTGGGTATCTAATTATCCACACTTTCTTTCAAGTAATTGAAATATTGGAAGGAATTTGGATCACCCTTTATGGTGATTTCAATACCATTATATGTGAATTTGACACACTGATGAAATGTGGATGGTACTGCTTGCATGGTGTGGATCCATGGGCAGACCAATAACATTTTATATCCCAATTCTCTATCCAAGACTTGAAAAGTGACCTCCATTATTATAGGTCCTACTTGTACGGGTAATGTTACAATACCTTTTGATGGACGTTCTTCATCATCGTATACCTTGATATTTATCCTCTTGGATGAATCAACGTGAAGTTCAGAATATCCTAGTGCCTTAACCAGTTTTAAAGTACAAATGTTGAGACCGGCTCCTCCATCTATGAGTACTCTTTTGATTCTTCTCTTATGAATGTAAGCTTCCAGATGTAATGGGTCATTATGAAGCAGTCTATCACTAGGAATATCTTGTTCTATAAATGTAATACGTGTGCCTTGTGTCAAATTTCCTACCATAGACTAGAAGGCATTTTCATCTATATCTTTGTCTGCTACTGAATCTTGAAGTGCTTTGTCCAGTATAGCTCTATGAGTGGGTGAAATACGCAAAAGTTCGAATAATGATATATGTGCTAGAGTTTTCTTAAGTTTCTCAACAACATTATAGGTCCCTACTACTGGTGGTTGATTTTGTGGTATTCCTTGTAAAGTTACCTTTGATCTGTGAGTAACTATTGCACAATCTCTGTCTCTAGGAGTTATGGTGATCATAGCCACTATATCATATGACTTATAGGTTTTGTCGGTATCATATGATGTGTTATCAAGATTTATGTTAAATCCCTCTTCATAGTTTTTATGTGTATGTTTGACATCCATGATGTGTTCTATGAGTCCATCTTCAAACCAACTTGAATGAGATGGTTGATCATGCCCATAGTCTCTAAGACAAATATTTCTATCATCGTCGTATTTTGGTGCCTCTGATATCATACAAATTTGGTTATCATCTATGTGAGTGACTAGTTATTTCTCATCTTGATCAATTGTTTCTTGTGAATCCTTGTTTACTATATCTCCTGAGCTAATGGCATGAATAGTGTAGTCGTATGAGACCTTTGTGTAGTTAGCTGTATTGTCTTGAGTACCTAATGTGGTAGATTTCCCTGTGTCATGTTTAACAAATGGATCCTTAAAAATTGTATGATTTGTGTTTGCTGAGGTTTTATCGGTATCGATTGTGATGTCCCCTTGGTCTATCATATCTTGGACCAAGTTTTTCAATTTGTAGCAACTTGCTGTTTTGTGACCTTTAGTCTGATGATAATCATAGAAATCATTATCATTCCACCATGTGGGTTTGAAAGGACTTGGTTCATATACTCTTATTTCTGGTAAAGTGATCATGTTTGTCTGTATTAACTTTTTGAGAGCTGACTCAATAGGTTCTCCTAAAGGTGTGTAATTTCTTCTTGGAGCATTTACCTTGGGGTACCTTGTGTTCATGTTTTGTGTAGCATTTACATTTGTTGAGGTTGTGTTATTCCCTATATGTAGATTAGATGTCTGACTTGTTCCCAAAGATAAAACCAATTGAGTTATGTTTATCGTTCTGGCATCTACAATACCATCATTGGTCACATTTCTGTTTTTCAACCAAAACTTGGACTTGTCATTGTTGTTGGTGTTGCCATACTTAATAAGACCTTGTTCCACTAGTCCCTTCTCACATTTTAGAGCTTTTCCTATGATTTGTTTGAATGTGGTTAAACATTACATTTGTATTGGATATTTAATCTTGGGAATAAAGTTTTCTATGAACATGTCCACTTGCTCTGTTTTTGGGATAACTATCTTGCACCTCCTATAGAGAGCCCTCCATTGTTGTATGAAGGATGCGAATGTTTCATTCTCATATTGTTTAGCGGCACACAAGTCCATCAAAGTAACTGAGGTTTCAATGTTATGCGAGAAGTTTGCAATAAATTGTTCAACTAATTCTCCCCATGATGTGATGGTTGGTGGTAAATGTGAAAACACTCTAAAGCTGAACCCCCAGACTTTTAGAAAATAGTCTGATTAAGTATCTTCTATTGCAACCTCTATACATGTAAAAAAATCTCTAATATGGTCTCTAGGATCACCCTTCCCTCGATATCTGTCAAATTTAGGTGTTTCAAAATGTTGTGGGAAAGGCGGCATGTATAATGTGTGATCGAATGGATAAGGACGTAAGTCATGCATTGTGTAGCTATTTTTATCGTTACCGGTCTGCATGGTCGTCATTTGTTGTTGCAAATTCTGTAATTGTTGTGTTAGAATATCTGTTTGGGTCAAAGGTACACCTTGTGTTTGTGTATGTCCCACAAAAGGATTTGTGGTTGTATAGCTAGGAGCTTGTTGGAAGGTACCATGATTATAATTTTGTGTGTTGTGCATTCCACTAGTTACTGTGAAATAGGTGATATGCAAACCAATGTTTGGTTGAGTTGCACTTGTTGTATTGGTAAGACCTAGATTTGCATTTTGGTGACTATATGTTGATACTATAGAATAGGAAACTGGAGGTTGGGTTGTACTTGTTGCTTGTGTTTGAATAGGTGTTGAGACACTTGATATTATCGCTATGCTTTGCGTTGGTATACTAACATTGATCACCGAAGATGATGCACTTGTTTGAAAGTTTGCATTCGTGTTGACATTTGTTTGGATAGGTACGTTTTGAGGAAAACTGGAGGTCATTGCTTGCATTTGTGTTATGGGTGGTGTTTGACTATTATTTTGAACTAAAGTTTTTCCTAGTGGTAAGATCTTTGTGACATCAAAATCTTTAGGTAGTTTTGCACCATTTTGTAATAACAACAAGAGTTATTTATCCCTATCACTATGTATAAGTGCATCTAAGATCATAATGACATGTGGATCTTGTTGAGCTAACCCATTGATTTATTCTTTTGTTAAATGTTGTTGTAATTTGTTTAGGGTAGACATTGTCTGAGAACCTGATTGTTGACCAGTTGATATGTCCATATTCCAAGTTGGGTTTATAGACTAGGCGTTGTTTGGGTCCATTATACCTTTTGCCTTTTGTGACCTTGTGATGGGCATTTAAGACTACTATATGAGGGTGGTTTTATGCAAGACGATGACTAATGCTAGACTGTAGATGTAAGTATGAGGTATGCAAAACTAGACTAGACTCTCTATTGAGGATTTTGATATGAGACTTGTTAAGTATTTCAGGATTTCTCTAATGCAAGTTTTTCCATGTGTTCTCTTAGACGTTCCACAAGAATTTCTCTATCAATCCTATGGGAAATTTTATACTCAATATTAATCTCAAACTTGAATCCTATATATTGAAGTGTGTTTCTCCTTGAGTCCCAAGCTAAGTTAGCTAGACCATCAATGATTTCTCACTGACTGTCGTTTGGCACTAGATTAGGTTGCTCGAAGGGGATCAAACCATCACCTAGGAGACCCATTACGACACATGCTATGACTCTAAAACTGGCAATGGACTAAGACAGACACCTATGAAATCTTGATGAAGATGTATATGAGGATGATAATGCTGACTCAAAATTAGGACTATGCAATGACTATGGATGATAATGAAGATGTGAATGAGGACTATGCAAGTACTTTAGGATGATAATGAGGATGTAAGTGGGGACTATGCAAGGACTTGGGATGATAATGAGGGCGTAAGTGGGGACTATGCAAAGACTTCCTAGGGTCACAAGTATGTAAAACTTTGAGTTTTTGTTTTCAAAATGGACCTTGTTTTCAATAACTCTAGGTGTGGGACAAGTTTTGTAGTTTTCCAAATCTGAGAACAATTGCTTGGAGGTAGGTATAGCTGACTGACTCGATTTTCACACAATCTCATAAAATTTAGAGATACGTAGGATAGGGCCTGAAATAGCCCAAAGGGCTGACTCAATACCGTTCTGACACAATGATACATAAAAAAGCATAAAATACAATCTTAGGCTGGAAAGTGGATACCATTCAATGAGACCCCCACAGCAAAATACTGAAACAAGATGGATAGACAGAGAGTCTAGCAACACTGGCTCCACTCCATGGGACACACTTTTTAGGCATGCCAATCTCTCTTACCCTGAAGATCCGAAGATCTTATCACTGAGGGATTTTTGTATCATAATGTAAGGTACATGAGGGGTAACTCTGGGGTACGATCTGCACTCCTGGAATCATTGAATGTAGAATTTTGGGCAGCTAAATTGGTTCGTAGTATAAGGTTTTGAGGGGTCCCGATCCAACAATGAATTCTCAGAGAAAGCCACTTAAGACTTTAGTTGAGCTTATCGGTGCAGAGAAGGCCCCCACATACGTCGAATTCACTCAATACTCTAGCCACCTGAACAGTATATTTATATAGCAGCTCGAAAAACCCGCTCGAGAGTACACTGGGATAGATGATATCCCCAACGCATCCCAATTCGAAGTACCTCTGTGGGGTGATGAAATCCCCAGTTAAAGATACCCCTCACTACGTGGAATAAAACTAAATTGGGTGTCGTTGTCACCTCCTTCCTTTCTCCCAAGACCCCGAAGGTGGGTGGAAAGTTAGTTAATGCAATAGTAGGTCCACCCCAAACACGATAAAAGTTATTTACCTTAAGAAAACCAAATATGATTTAATCTAATGCAGCCTGATTCACGTCCATTTTATAGCCCAGTTTAGGTGTTGAATACACATGTACATGTCCATTTTAAACACCAAATTGAAATATGAAGGCATGCATGTCAATTTTAACCATTGTTGATTTTAAGCCCAAATCAAAGTGTTATACATGCATGTCAATTTTAGCCAATGTTAATTTTAAGCACCAAAAGATGAAGTGTGAGATTATGCATGCATGCCCATTTTAACTGTTGTTGATTTTAAGCACCAAAAGATGAAGTGTGAGATTACGAGTGCAATTGATCTAATACTAATCTGATCCTTTCTATAAATTTGCCACAGGCTGTAAACAGAAGATTAGTAGTAAAATCAAATCAACAGAAGATAGACAATCAAAATCTAACAAAATCGAATGCATGACAATACCTACATGATTGCATGATGATGATAGATCCAATGCATAAACATAACATAACGTATGCATAATCCTGACAGCTCGAATGCGTGGCAATAATAGATCGATTGTGTAATACTAATAGGGCGATTGTGTGATAAACAGGCAGACAACAAAATAAAAATAAAAGAAATAAAGCTAAACCCGATCAGAAACCTGCAAAGCCAATTGTGAGGCCCTAGACAAATCTCTCATCATCCGTTCAATATTGATTAGATCATATTTAACTTGATAAGAAAGAACTAAGTTTTTATATCTATCAAAGGCTAGTTGATCTTCTAAATCTTGTATTTTCTTTTCTGCTTGGAGAACCCTTTGATAGTGTTTGGCCTGTCTTCTTTGTTCCTTTGTCCTTCTTGCACCTGAAATCCAAAATTGTACCTTTCATTCCATAAACTATTATAATAAAATCATGCAATAGAAGTAACCTGTTTCCAGATTAACTCAATTTCAGAAAGAATTAAACAGATCAAAGAACATAAAGGATATGAAAATAAAAACAATCAAACAACAATTTTCCTTGCAAATGCGTGACCTGGAAAGGGCGATTGCGTGACCTTGACAGATTGAATGCATGACCCCGAGGGCTCAAATGCGTAGCACTATCTATGTGATTGTGTGACGATATAAGCACGATTGCATGATGAAAAATTTGTTCTCAAAATCCATGCAAAATCTGTGAAAAAATGAAAGATCCGTACGACCTACAAAAATTACACAAAGAACAGAGAAGGTAAATTAGTTGTTGTTCACATCGGGTTCACCAAAATGTGTGCATGTAAAATTCATCTTAAAAACAAGTATTCTAACAAACAGACAATGAAATAATGCAATATCAAACAAATAGGAATTAAAATCATTCAATAAAACTCCCTATTCCAAGATCGCATATAGCATTCATTTCTCTTTTCTTCTATGTGGTATGATGGCTCTCAGATATTGCGTTGGTACCATGCAAGTGACACAAAGATTCAAAGTTTATGATTATTGAAAATGGAGATTGGATGCTCAATTTATAGATTTTTGGAGAAAATTGATTGAATGGTGGAACAGATTGATCAAGAAGTGGATCTCAGGTGAGCTCACATGCTGATTGATAGTTGAACTACTGATTTAGATGTGAAACTCAATAGATTGAATAGATCAAAGGAGTCAACTGATTGAGAAAAAGCTAACTAAGGGAAGAAAAAGGACGATTGGAGGAAATAAAGAGGATGAAATAGTTAACTAGAAGATGGAAATAGAGATTGGAGAGATAAATGATTTAATTAATTAATTGATTGAATTAATTAATTTAGCATGTGATTGCACTTTGACTTAGATTTTGAATTTAATCTTTGCATGAGATTTTAATTCAAATAATTAAATTTATTTAAAATTCAATTTAGTATTTGAATATATTTAAAACTTGACTTTGATTTTCAATTTGGTTTTTTAAATCATGCACATGTATTTGAATTTGGAAGAAATTAGAAGAAATAAGAAATTAAATAAAATTAGAATTTGGGGATTTGGAAATGGAAGAATTAATTAGCTAATTAAATAATTTAAAGAAACTATTTAATTATGTAGAAATGGAATTTAATTAAATAAGAAAGATTATTTAAATTAAGGGAATTAATTCACAATTAATTAAATAATAAATATTTAATTAATATTTAGAAGAGGGTTGAATGATTAGATGATTAGAGATAGAAATTGAGAATTAATTTATTTAAATAATAAAGATTATTTAAATTGGGGAATTAATTAGAATTAATTAAATAATAAATATTAATTAATATTTAGAAAATTATTAAAATGATTAAATGATGAGAGAATAAGAAATGGAATAATTAGTAAGATTATGAGGAAATATGAAATTAGAAGAATATGATTAATTAACTTAATTAAAGAATTATTTAACTAACTAGAGGAATAATTAGTACATGATCAATGAGACATTTTTAGGTGTCTACACTAAACACTCACACATGAAGAAATGTCATGCTCTCAAGAAACTCCATTGAAAACTGCTCAACCGGTAAGAACAAGATTGGTGCTCCTGCATCAGCATTGTTGCCAACTGGCAAGTGGGCAAGTAGGGTGAGCTTATGCAAAAGTTCCAATCAGTATGCTATTGGACTTTGGATGATTGGATGTGAAACAACAAGACTCCCACCAGATAAAGATGCAGTCACTAGATGAAGAGAAGACTAACAGAGAGTGTGCCCACCAGGATCATATGTGCATGTTTGAAGATGTGCCTTCTTAAACAGGGAAGCCATATTGGTGAAATATCAAAAGCTGAATGAGATGACAAAGATCCACTCCCATCGGTAAGTGGAGCTTATCCCCTAACATGTATGGAATGCATTACATCTCTTCGAGATAGGTTGCCAAGAGTTAAAATCAGGGGATTGAAGGCCCACACTAGATGAACCGTTGAAACACTAAGTTGCCTCAGATGCATGAAATCAGAGTTGTGCACCGGATCAAAAAGGGCATAAATGATGAGTTGTTGGTATAGAGAAGGAAGAATGGGTTTGTCACCTTAAATGAAGAAAAAGGGAATGGTGAACAGCTACAAACAAAGAATGTTGTAGGAATGTAGATGGAGTTTGGTGCCACCAGTATGCATGGTATGTTACCTGTATATATGTAGAAGATATCACCAGTATAGATGTCCACCGGTAAGTGAGCAAAAGAGAATAAGTGAAAGGCTCTTGTTTGATAAATATGAGCACGCTATGCTTTGGCATGTGAAGTGACTAGTAAGGGTGTTCCAGTGGAAGAGCAACAAGTACAAGGCATGCAGGTTAATCGGCTAGGGTATAACCAACAGGGTATGTGAACTGAAAGATGTACCTAGTTGTGTGGTTGGTTGGTAATCTTGTCTAGACTAACATAAAAGACTTAACAAAGGTGGATGTTGACAATATGACACGTAGGAGACATGTTTCATGCATGCGGTGGTCAGTGAAGTGTTGTCGATGAGGTAGGTGGTGACTGATCGACATTAATGTCGATAGCGTGTTTCACGGGTCAAGTGCAAAAGGGTGTGTCTCGATACTGATCAGAGGACAAAGAACTGATTCACTGGCTTCATGATCGAGGTTGAGTGTCTAGGTGTTGATCAGGGTAGGTGAAGCTATCTGCGTGATCACTTCATAGGTGTTTGACAAGTGCAGACTGGAAGAGGTGTTGTGTTTGCCAAATATGGCAAACGTGTTCTAGACGCATCAGTATTGGCAAAGTCTGATTGATCCATTGTAGGTGGTCAATCTCTAGAAGGAGATCTGATTGAATTTGGTTTTCCTCGGGATCGATGAAGGAACCCTAGCATGCTAGAAGTTTAAATATCATTTTGATGGGAAGGCTTCGTATAAATATGCAAATCGAAGTCCAGATGTGTTGCTACTACACAAGAGAGAGTGAGGCCAATGAAAGGAGTAAAAACTAGAGAGTTAATCAGTCAAGTGCTCATCGACAGTCATAGAGGAGATCGAGTGCTTGAGAGAGAACCGATTGGAAGAGTTCAACCGACAAGATTAAGGTAACCGGTAGACTTTCATTGAGTCTAACAATGGTGTGAACCAATGGTGGTTGAATTGGTAGAGAAGAGAAGAGAAGAGTGAGAATCAATGAAGATCTGACAAGTTGAGAACAGATAGTGATTGAAGAATAGTGAGCAGAGAGAAGAGTATCGGCAAATAAGAAGCATAGGCTTAACCGGTAAGGTTGCAGCAGGAGATAAGGTTGCAGCAAAGAGAAGGTAAGTAGAGAACTGACAAAGAACTGGATAAAGGTGAACCAGTGGAGAGACATGTGTATGAGTTACAAAGCTCTTTTGTAACAACGATATTACTTTTATATTTATTATATGATCTTGTAATCACTGAGTTGGATCTCAATTTAGGGGTTGGTGCTCCTTGGGTTGGTGCCCTAAAATTAGGGGTTGGTGCTCCTTGGGTTGGTTCCCTAAAGCAGGGGTGGTGCTCCTTGGGTTGGTGCCCTAAATGTTGTAACTGAATGTTTCATTGTGAGGCTGGATTGGAGCAGTAGACTCCAACAACATTTCTCACCGAGGTTTTTGCCATGTTGGGTTTTCCTCATACACCAATGAATGCATCCAAAACACAAAATCAACTTCCAACAATTCACAAGAGAAATATAGAAATCTCTACTGCTCACACAGAAAGATAGCAAGGCCCTCAAGACCAACACGATAACTAACCAAACATGATACTTAGGAAAACACAATAAGAGCAAGGACAACAGAGACTTCAAGGACTGGCAAAAACATCATACAGAGATTTACGACAATGCGTAGAAACGAGATCTAAACTCTATTAAAATTAAAACCATAGAAACATAATAGTCCCAAGTTTAATATTTATTCACACACCAAGGCCAAATTTTCATATGCAGACACAAAGAATACATTCTTTTCAAAATTAAAATACAAAGGATAAAATCTCCAATCTGGTAAATTGAAGTTATAGACAAATAATTTGAAGAAGCGCAAAATCCATGATCCAACAAGATCCAAGCTAGGTGCCAATCCGATTCCAAAATCAAAATCTTCAGACAATATGTAAATTTTCTCCATCCAAAAGAACCCCCAGACATACTCAGAAAACCAAATTTATAAAAATTATTCAAAACTATACAATCTCCCAACCAATCAAAATAATCCAAAATATAATAATCTCTACCAACCACCTCGAAAATCAATACAAAGATAGTGTAAAATATTATCTCAATTCCCAAATCGCACAACCAACAATAAAAGAGGGTAAGATAAATAATAAATAAATAAATGTGTAAAAGGTTAAACAATAATAAATAATAAATAATCTAATTAACGAATAAATAAAATAGAAAGGGCTAATAAATAAAATAAATAAATCAAAAGCCCAATAAATATTAATCCACAAAAATAATATAAATAAATAATTAATTAATTAATTAATTAATTAATATTATCTCACAAACACAACTCCCAAAAAGACCAATCATAACAAGGGGTGAGTAAATAAATAATAACAAATAAATAAATAGATAAGCCAACAACAAATAAATGAACAATAAACAAATAATTAAATGCACTGACAAATATAAATGCTCTAGCCAATATAATTTAAATTCAATACCATAAATATCTCCCACATACATATAAAATATAATAAATAAATAAATAATCTTTCATGCATAATTATAAATGTCAAATATTATGATCCACTAAAGAATATTAATAAATAATAACCCTCAATAATTAAATATGCAATTATATTTAAATATCAATGTCATCAATTAATTTAATTTAATATCAATAAACCATATAAACCAATTAATTTATTAATAATTTAATTAATAACCTCAACTCCTCAAGGCAACCCAACATAAGGTAAAACAAAATAACACATGGCGTTAAACAAAGCAACTCTAGCCAAGACACCAAAACTGTCAAGATACCAGCTAAACCTACAGTGTAGAATAGGATCTCATGTCACCTTTGATCAACTTGTCATTAGGATAAAGACAAGCGCAGATTTGTTGAACCAAGTGGATTTGATGTCTAGTACTTACAAACCTGTCACCACTAATGTAGGTGAAAGAGAATTGCAACATCATATCATGTTCATGATGAGTGGTATGACATCATCTCTTTCATCGAGTAGTAAAACAATCATGACAAACATAATATCATCTTTGTCATCATTACCCTCACTAGTACATTCGGGTCAAAATTTTGACGGCAAATCGTTGGAATTCTGACGAAATTTCATCGCAACACCGACAAAAAAAGACATTGAAAACTTTTTGTCGGAAGTTCCGACTATCCTTGTGGTCATCGCAATTCCAACATCACCTCCAACCTTTCTGACGACCGCCATGGATGCTCATACCCAGAAATAATATGGTCACGATCTCGGCCTATCATCAAAATTTTGACTCCAAAGGGTAAATACGACGACCTCCAGGAGAGTTCTGACGAGGATGTTGTGCATCCGATGGCACTCCTCTGTCGGAATTTTACCCTGTGGAGTCAGAATTCTGATGATAGGCCGAGTTCTTGGAAAAAAAAAATTTATAGAAAAAGATTGACATTGGTATCTCTCTTCTATCTCTCTTCTCTATCCCTCTCTACTATCTCTCTTCTCTCTACCCTCTCTAGGTCTCTTTCTCCATCCCTCTCTTCTTATCTCCCTCTCTACTTCTCTTTCTCTACCCTCTCCAGGTCATTATCTCTTCCTCTCACCCTCTCTCTCTCTCTCACCTCTATAGGTCTCACCTTCCATTCCTCCATCATTACCCATGTTGTCAAGTTGCAAGATATTTCCCAAAGTACTTGGTTGCTAGGGTTGATTTGCTTAAGTGTTGGAGTCGGAGTTAGATGAGACCTGCATGATTAAGTTGTATTAAGTGATCAAGTCACCAAGATCTCAATTGTAAACATGACTAGGTTCTAGGGTTTTAGGGTAGCATAGGTCAAGATTGAGGTATGGTGGTCAAGAATTACCTTCCAATGACAAAAGACATCCAAATGATGAAGAATGAAGCTGATGAACTCATAGAAGTTTGGAGGAGATAATTTGACTAAGTTAAAATTTTGTTTAAGTCATGGTCATGATACTAGCTTGCTCATCAAGGGCAATTTGTGTGAATGAACCCTAGAAATGTGCCCATGCTAGAGAAGCAAGAATTCCAATAAAACCTAAGGCAATGCTAGTAAGGGGTCAAAATTAAAGAATTAGGGTACAAAAAACAAAATTTGGCTAAGTCGAGATGTTGCTCAAGGATGACCTAAATCATGGAGTGTAAATCAATCATGAAACATGAGAATGGATAGGTCTTGACCCAAGCAACGTAAGTCCCCCTTGTGATTCCAGAAGATATCACATCACAATCATTGAGTCTATCTGCAATATAAAGTCAAGACCTGACTATTGGAATCTTGGAGTCATCCCATTTGATCATGTAGTTTAGCACTTGGGAGGATTTTGTTCAAGAGAGGATAGAATACTTAGTATTTTATTTTGTGTTGCATAGTGCATAAAAAATGCATTGAAAGGTTTGGTTAAAGCCTTCGAATCACAATCTCTACGAGAAGCTATCAAGAGTGCCCAAAATTTGGAAACTTTAGTATCCAAGAACATAATTCATAAGGCACCACTTTTAGAGCAACCAAAGAAGCCTATCAATGTAATATTTTATTTACCTTGGATATGTTTTATCCTAAGTGTGATATTCCACTATTAAAAAGCTTAATTAGGTAATATTTTTACTTAGGTAGAATAAGATAATGAGTTGCACATTCTCCTTCTTTGATTGAGATTCTAGTTTTTCCTTGTCACAAATTTGGAAACTTGGATAAGCAATTTCTTTTTTTAGTTTTCTACCTCTTCATGATCCTCATGGGTTTGGAATCTTGGAAGCTATATATTGTAGGTTTTTCCTTGATTAACATATCAAATGAAACTATTGTGAGCTTTCATATCTTAACATACCAAGGGCTTAAGTTTGGGGACGACAGGGGGATGACAAAGGGGGTGGGGTGGGATGCAAATATATATATAACTTAAAAAATTAATTATAAAAGGATGTGTATAGAATAAGTATAACAACTGTAAATAAAACTTTGCCACACTATGTAAATTTTAAAATAAACATTAAAAATATGTCAATGATTGCATTGAAATTTGAACATTAACAATGGTGGTAGAGTTTTGGAACTTTGGGAACAAACTAAGAATAAGTATAAGAACTGCAGATGAAACTTTGGCATACTAAGTGTTTAAACTAGTCAACATAAAAAAAAAATGGAAATGATTGCATTAACAATAAGAATGGTGGGTAGAAGTTTGGGGTCAATGGGTAGTGCCCCTTGTGGGGGGTTTGGGGCAGAGCCCCCATCAAGGTTAGGGGGCATTGCCAAACCTTTAATACGGATGACATTTTCACAATAATTTCACCATTTTTGTTTAGAATTGGAGTTTCTAATTGGGGGCCATTGGAGACTCATAGGCATCCTCAAGATGGACAAGAGACTCCTTGAAGTCCCTAGGATGTCCCTAAGTGATGCGGCAATGGGATGTTTCCCCTAAGTATTGCATCCTGAAAAAATAGGGATTTTGGAGGGGGGGAAGGGGTCCCCATGTTTCAATGGTTTCAAAAGATTTTAAGTTTTTTTTTTTATCTTGTCATAACAAAATATACTCCTCTTGCATCCTTGGATGATTTGAAAATTGAAAACAATTTGACAAGAAAAAACTAACTTCTAAAGTTTAGACTTAGTTTTCTTTTTTTATCCAAGTCACTACAATATTTCAATGATCAAAGTAGCTTTTTTTTGGTGGTTTCAAAGCATCCAAAAGGCTTGATAAATTCAATATTATCTTTCATTCCACCAAAATTGGAGATCAAGAAGCATGCTTGCAAACAAGGATTTGTTTGTAACTTAAGCAATCGACTAGTTTTTGGGGCATTTTCAAGTCTAAAGAACCTACCATTATGTCAAAAAGGCCCATAAGACCCCATTTTCATCTAAAACTTGTCTCTTTTGGTCATAGAAGCATTTAAGGAAAAAAAAATCACACAACCAATGATATGCCTATACCATACATATTTGAGTTAAAATAAAAATAAAAAATTGACAAGGTTTGGAGACCATTGAACAATTTGGGAGATTGCTAATACATACACTCAATTTATAAAGTCTCAATTTGATGTACTTAATCTTTGAGAGGCCTATACAAAAGCATTTTGTAATTACGAACTAAGATAAATTTCCATTTTTGGTAGTTTTCATCATGGATTATGGTATTAAATTCTGACATTCTATTGTCAAGATAAATTCAGATAAATTCCGACATTCTATTGTCAAGATAAATCACATCACCTCAATAATTGAATTGTAACAATAAGATTGCATACAAAGTGCAGGTTTGCTATGAAACATGTTAAAAGGGTTAAACTGTTTCAATTAATACAAACACTGGAACTATTAAACAACAATAGCTTATTGGTAATCAAGATTTTGGACTATACCCACATTTTACACCTTTTCATACAGTTACAAAGAACATAGAAAACATGTACGTGGAACTACAGATTCCAACATATGTAAAAATACAACAATCTAAATAAGAATGGGAAGCATGTGGAGAATGGTTAAGACATGCATAAATAAAAGGAAAACAAAAATCTCTCAATGTGTATCACAAACAAATCAAGGAAAAAAGCTTTTAGGCAGGGGACTGATATGATCATAAAAATTTTAAAACTTCCAAAGTATAGAGCATTTGAGATTTTACACAGAATGCGCTAATTCAGCTTTATTCATGATGAGGTATATTCACAACTTTTGTAGTCGCACCATGGTGTTGTTCATGTTGGCTCTGTTGGACCCTGCAATTGAGATTCATTATACGTACATTATTCAATAAGATTAACTGTGCAACATAATGAAATATTGAAAAGTGTGTTATCTTATTGAGCTTTGCTTTGTTTCGAGAATAGTTTAATATTCTCTAATTAACAGGGCCAACCATGTGAAGGTGGAAGCTCATTTGGCCCCTCCCCCCCCCTAACATCACTCTAAATTCCCTGTTAACATCTAACATTCATTTATTCTTTCATTCATTCTTTCATCTATTATTAAAATATAACATTCATTCATTATCACATAACGTTCATTAACACATAAAACTCATTAACTTTCATTAAAACGCAACATTCATCAATAATCATCAACACATATCATTCATGAACATTCATTACCACATAATTACATTCATTAACACATAAAAATTAGTCATTATCAAATAAGGTAGATTACAATCATTTCTTTCTTTGTTTTTTCTTTGAAGCTATGAAAAGACTAAGTGGAACATCGGTTTCTTCATCATTTCCCCCATCTTCGGATGTTCTGCCCTCTTCTCGTGCTCTTGATGTATGCCTAGTCCTATACAAAGGACGAGGATGCTGAACCAAAGGGGGGTCCTCTGCAATAACAAAGAATTGGGTTAAATTCAAAACATTTTTTTATTATTGTTACAAGTATTTCATTAATTTAAAGAACACAACTGTTACACTCTTTACCTAATGGGGCCACATCATCTTCCACATCATTTTGTCTAACCTCAACCTCGACATGCTGAACACCCTCTAGATCCTCTGGAGTTGAAATACGAAACGTTACATTAATCAATACACCAATTGCAATTAAAATTGTTTAAAGGAATAATAGTGGTTCTCTTTACCTAATTGGGGAACATCACGTTCTTGATGTTGTCTACCTGGATCATGCTCCACTTGGTCACCACCGACTACATGCTCTAAAATATTAACAATAAAGGTTACATTAATTACTACACTAATTTTCAATTTAAGATGTTTAATTGTATTAATAATTACATAAAAAAATTTGAATAGCAAATGAATACCTCCACTACTAGGATGCACATCCGGACCTTCATGTATAGGTTTTGTTCCACGATTATCATGTTGCATTCCAATGTCACGCACAGTGTTATCATTGCTTGCTTATTTAAAAAAAATATAGTCACTTTATGCTGAAACTTAACATCAAATAGATTATTGGTTAAGTATTCAATTTGAAATAATTTTCATTTAGCTTATTTACCATTGTGACAGATGCATCAGAATCTCATGTTTGCCCACTCAATTCTCGTAGCCGTTCAGCCATGGCTATATAGCCTTGCTGGTAGCCGATTCTCTTGTCATCTTTCGTGGGCGCTCTATTTAATTCAGAGCCCTGCATTTTTGCTTAGTATTGTGAATTTTGCTTGTATTGTTTGATCAAAAAAAATTGTTTACAATTTATAAATATTTTGATGTGATACTTAATTTACTAATTCTTACAATTCATGCGGCAAGTTTCATATAACCACCAGAGCCGAGTTTGTGTTGCCCATGCTTTTCTTGTCTTGCCTTGGTTGCCTTTGACGTGTCACTCAATCTATGAAAAGTTTGAAATATGTTAGATTATATAAATATAATGAATAATTAGTACATATTCACATTCTTAATAGTATCACATACCTTCTTCTGGCGTCTGGTGGTGTATTTCCTTTTTTCCTTTCAATTCTCTCCTTTGCATCCAAAATCAGGTCCTTCCACTCCCTCTCTGGAATCATGGGGGGATGTTCATACCTTACATTCTTCTCTAAATGTGTCCTGTATTGGTCCCTCACATACATTAGATATGTGCCAGCTTTTTCCAGGAGCTTAGTCTTGTCGAATGTGTTATTTCCAAACAACCCTACCATACGGTTTGTGAGTTCATCTTTCAACTTTTTTTCTTGGTCATTCCACCTTTAAAGCAAAAACAAACCTGTTAGATTTAGAAAGAAACTGAAGCTACCTTTGATATAGTTCAAGAAATGGATAAAAGGAAAACTATTCTAGCAATGATATGAAATCAAAATAGTGGATAAGGGTTAGTTCACGTATGATGTTCCACCTTTTACATATGGTGGGCCCAAATATCTACAATGTAATGTCATTAAGATTTTTATAAAAAATATCATTTCCTGCAAAAAAAACATGGGATCATTAGTCCAACATGAGTGATCAATAAGTAAATTACAATTAGACTATATATAATAATAATTTTAAAGTACCTGGAACCTTCTGTATCTTCAAGGGAATCAATTCTTTGTTGCTCACCACCAATGTGGCCTGCAATGTTCTCGTACTAACAATACGGGAAGATCCAGGAAATGATGGTATGTTATCACCAGTACTCACCTCTGGTGCATCCTCATGTGCATCTCCTGCCACAGTAAATGAATCCACTATGAAATGCCTCCAAGAAAGAACACTTCAAGGGTAATAAACACGTAACGAAAGAGAGAAAAAGAGGGATCTACCACCAGTGGGCGGGTCAACACAAGCCAAAGCAACAGATGATGTCTGCATGCTACGTGTTGCCGACATTGCAATTGGCAATACAGTTGGGGTCGACCTCGGACCCATGTCAGCACCTGAAGAGTAATACATTAAATATGTAAAACATTAAAAAAGCAAGTTCACAAGTCCAAAGGAGTGGTTTTAATATATAGAACATGGTCATCACCTGAACTACCCGCAATACCCTGATCATTGCCACCAGGATGATGAGGCCCTATAAATTTATGTAAAAACAACACATAAATATTTTAGTTAATGACATAAAAGAGAAAAAAATATAAACCATTATTGAACTTTTGTTATGATTAAAGCTTTCATTACTGCTTACTTGCAAGTTTTCCATTGTCTGCAACAATAGTTGCACCCTCTCTATTATCTCATTAGTCTGAGGGCTTATGGTTGCCAAATCAACAATCTCTTGTCTAATTTTTCTAATATTCTTTTGTACAAATTGTATAGGGTTTGCGCTAAGTGCGATGTCATCAGCGCATAACACTGTCGAGTGCCCCACATCCCTATGGAGGTGCTGAGGTATTGCAGGTTCCTTTCCCTTATCCTGAACATCCGTCTATGACAAGAATATAATTAACACTATCAAAATTACTTCAAAACACTCAAGAAAAGATCATAATGTAATAGTTTGCTTCTATCTATTTTGTACAATTACAATGAGGTTTACCTGCTCCGTAGAAGTGTCGGGACCTACACCCCTATTTGTGCTATGTGGTGGATCCATGTGGCCCTGTGACAAAGAAAAAATATAAAAACGTTAGCGAAATGAAACCAATAGACTTAGCAAAAAAACTTAATAATACAATGGTTTATTGGATTCATTAATTGGAAGTTGGCTTAAATGGTATATATATAGTATGTACCACCCCCATGATAGTAACTTTGTTTGTATCTATACGATTCAAATTGTAATCGATTAGCAGCTCTTCCCCTGCACTTATTGATTTTATCGCACATACAAACATACAATTTCCCTCACGTGCCTCAAATATGCAATTGGGTTGCTTATTAGTTGACCCAGTCGTGTACTATTTATAAAACCTGCAATATTCCCTATTGCTTTTGGCCTTCCATCAATGTATACAACCACTCGTTTACTTTGATCATTATCTTTTTGTTGTATATAATTGGCTAACAGTGCATACCTACACATACTTTTTTTATATCGAACAATCTGCATCCAATCATTATAATTGTAACAAGGTCCAACAAACTCCATCAATTCAGCAACTTTGTTGTAACAGACCTTTATGTTGTCCATGGAAAATAGGCCCAAACCATGTAACGACGAAGGTGCTATGCGATATATCCTCTCATTAACATAAAAATCAGTGTTTATTGGAGGAAGTTCCTTGGGTACACATTGTTTCAGTAGATGTTTGTACCTCAAGGGCACCTCAATGTCGCCTTTGGTCTCATCATCATAAGAACATGACCCCCCTTGAGCAAGAAAAAATTCCATGCATTTATTGAATTTTCTTCTAATCTTTTTACCTCTAGTTGATCTCCCTATTTGAGATCTACTACATGTCTCACTTTCCTCTTCTATTCCTACATTTCCCTCACTTGAGGAAGACACATCTGACAAATACCTATTTGGTGATACCTGTGCACCATCAAATGAGAGAGTTAGTTGGTAATGAGAGAGATATTTTGCAAATGAGGGTAATATTGATGAAGAAGTCAGCCATAAAGTTGATGTTGAGATTAAAATTTGAGTAAGTCCAACTGGGGCCTCAAGTGTTGATAACTGTATTAGATTTGCTGCTAATGTTGAGGTTTGAAAAACTGAAGAAGTTTGTTTTTCTTGTAATTTTTAAAAAATATATTATTTCTATAATGTGTATTGACTTATACCTGTCGATCCATGAGACTGTGCAGGATCCTCATCAAAGGGGTTCAGGTTCCTGCACCAACAATTGAGCATCATAAGCATTACATTTGTAATTTGATAAACAATAAATATTGCAGTATCATAAGCATCATAAGCATCACATATGTATCATCATATATGTAATTGAGCATCATAAGAATCACATATGTATCATCATAAACATGTAATCCATCACATATGTATCATAAATCACCATCCATCACATAGCTAATAAGTAGTCCACATTCCATAAATAAACACAAAGTTCAAAAAATGTCACATGTATCATCATAAGCATGTAATCCATCACATATGTATTTTAAATCACCATCTATCAAATAGCTAGAGGTGCAACATGAATTAATTAAGTAATGGCATTAGAATTCAAAACATATGAATTATTTATGTAATCATATAAGTCAAATCAATTTCTATCAAGATATCAATATTAAATAGATAATATAATAATCGCATCTCATACATTTCATTCATGTCATTGATCTTCTTCTTCATCCAACTCATCATCATCATCATCATCATCATCATCATCATCATCATCATCATCATCGTCGTCGTCGTCGTCGTCGTCGTCGTCGTCGTCGTCGTCGTCGTCGTCGTCGTCGTCGTCGTCATTGTCGTCATCGTCGTCGTCGTCATTGTCGTCGTCATCGTCGTCGTCGTCGTCGTCATCGTCATTATGATCGTCATCATCATCGTCATCACCATCACCGACACCATCACCATCACCATCACCATCACCATCACCATCATCAACAGCAGCAACATCATCATCATCAGCTTCTTCTTCGTGTACATTTCCATCAGGAACATCATCGAGTAACTGTCGATCGTGATCATCATCTATATCATCTTCTACTTCTTCATTATCTTCTTCTTCCATCACATTATACATTATCGGCCTTCCTCTTGGATCATGTCTAACAACAAATGACCAACCCGATTTATGTGGAACCTCCGAGTAAAATACCTGCTCACATTGACTTGGAAGAACATAGGGCTCATCCCCAACTCGTTCAAACGACCTTGTATTAACCATTGTAAATCCATTATCATGTTCGATAACAGTTCTATCGGGATCATTTTTATTCAGTCGTAGCCTATACCATTTGACGACGAACAGAACTAATTTGAAGGAATTAAAGTCACACTCAAGTATATCATCCAAAATGCCATAGTATTGATTTTGAGACTCTTGAGGATGTATGTCGTTTCTAGATGAAATATTGGTCACCTCAAAGACTACAGTTATCCCAGAATCACAAGTTTTCTTCGTGTCATCCAACTGTTTGATGCGAAATTTCTAACCATTGCAGCACATAGCCTTGTGGTGTTTGACCTCCAGTATGTCTAACATATTAAAATTATTGCATCATGAGTTGATAAACATATGGGTGATTAATAAAATTATACGTACCTGTTGATCTCTTAAACCATATGCTAAATCAATTTCCCTTTGTGTAACATTGGAATCTCCATTACGATGAGCTTCTTGAACCAATGAAGCGACACCATCCCATGTTAATGTGCAACCATAATGTTGACATCGTTCAATCCACACCGTCATCCAATCAAGATTGTTTGCAATATACAAATGTAGCACATCCCACTCCCGACCAACTGTACAAATAATTAATAGACCACTTACAACTGATTTATTTAGAAGATGAAGAATTAATTTACTACAATAACATCTTATAATTACCTCTCACTTTCTTTAATCTACATTTCCCCATCAAGTGCTCCCCTTCGAATTTATTAATGGGGTTGGGATCCCAAATGCGATCTACGTGGATTTTTGATGTAAACTTAGGAAGATATTCAGTAATGTACACCATAGTTTGGTATACCATATATCCCTCCACCATAGAACCCTCAGGATGTGCTCTTTGTCGAACCAAAGCCTTCAAAAATTTCAAGTGCCTCTCAACCATCCACATTGACCTAGTGTGTACAGGTCCACACAATTCGATCTCCTCAACTTGGTGTATGAGGTAGTGTTCTTGTGCATTGAAAAACGTTGAAGGTAGACACTTTTGCATTTCACACATTAGACAAGGGATTTTTCTCTTCCAATATTTTATATCTTCCTTGTGGATTTCTTTAAATGACAACCACCTAAAAGAGATTGAAGACGCAAAAATATATAAACGAGACTTTACAAAATAATATACAATATATTGCATAACAAGTAAAACAAATGGCAAATATAATATCTATACAACAAATTGAACAAACATCACTACCTACCTCATGTATTTTCCAAGATCATATATGACTTGCTTGATATTATTGTCGAAGTGGTCTGGGAGAGATAGAGGTAGAACATACTGCAACAATTATAAAATGATATTTTCATTGTTTTCTAACATAATACAATGAAAAGAACATGTGCAGTATACAAATATATATTAAATACACAAGAACGCGAATTACCTTAATGAAGGTATGCCAATCATGCATTTTCATCCTTGGCCCAAATTCACTCTTCTTTGATATGAGATTGTTTATGTTCACAGCAAATCCTGTGGGAAATCAAATTTTCCGTATGACTTCTTTTATAGAATTGCTTTGTTGCTCCATTAATAACCAAGGAAGGGCACTTATATTAATCTGATCTCCATTTCTATTTGATTGAATGACATTTTTCATTGCATGATTGGATTCCACAATGTCACTACAAATTTTGACAATTTTTTCTTTGTCACGCCTTCCATCCAATATTTTCCATAATGTCTCTATTATATTCTTTCCAATATGCATTATATCAAACAAATGCACAATTTGTAGCTGCTCGTAGTAAGGCAACCTACTGAATTATCTGGGATAACTTTTTAGTCCCTTTGGAAGGTGGCCATCCATGCCTTGACGACCTTCAGTATCATCAATTACATCATCAATAAACAAAACATGATAGAAAAATTCAAATTCCAAACATAAACCATTAGATGGAATGACATTACCTTGATGATTAATTCTATTATATTCCAACTTCCATAAGTGAGGAGTCATTCTTTGTGGCTTTGATGTAGTCTCTTCTTTCCCATAGAAAAGATGTTTTTCAGTATTCCGGTACTTATGATTTTTGTGAAGGAAGTGCCTATACTCATCAAACACCTGCTTTCCTAAACTTTTTGAATGACGGGATTTCATCTTTGGACCACAAACTGGACATGCAAATTTTCCCATTGTTTGAAGACCTACAAGATAATGTATAATTCTATTAAATCTATTAATTTTTATAATTATAATTATCATGTGCAACTTGAACACTATAATGTACCACAAAAATGTGTTAGCCCTAGGGCATCATGTATTGTCCATACAAGCATTGCATGGAATTGAAATTGTCTTTGTCCTATTGGTCTAGAGATGTCATACATGGTCACACCATTCCATAACTCTAGCAGCTCATCAATAAGAGGCTCAATATATACATTCATATCTTTAACTTGGTACTTGCCTAGTGGAATGAACAAAAACATTACATAATTATTATGACCATTTTACTACAATATTTATAATTAAATGTAGATGGCTATTAAATGATAAAATACCTGGAACAATCATTGCCAACATTATGTGTTCCCTCTTTATTGACAGCCATGGAGGAATATTATTGTTGATAACAAAAATAGGCCACACTGAGTAAACAGATCTCAACTCTCCAAATGGATTGACATCGTCCGCTGCCAATGAAAGCCTGAGATTACGAGGTTCTTCTTTAAAGTGTGGCCACTTTTCCTCTATGTCCATAAATGTTGAACCATCCACAGGCATTCGAATAATGTCATCTCGACTTCTATTGCGTGCATGGTAATCCATAAATTGTGCCAAGCTAGTGCACCTGAATAATCGTTGCATATGTGGAATAATGGGAATATAACGAAGAACCTTGTGAGGCACCTTTTTTGTTATTTGATCTGTTCGATATCTACTGATATGACATTCAGGACATTCTGTTCCAAATTCATGTTGTTTATGATATATAATATGATCATTAGGACAAGCATCTATTGTTTGATACTCCATTCCAATATCTTTCATAATGGCAGATAATTCTCTGTATGAGTGAGGTAGAATATTTGATGGTGGTAAGAAAAACTCACCTATCAATCTACAACAAAAAAAAAAGTTTGAGGTGTTAATATAAAGAATATTAATGGTACATGATTCACCATTTATTAACTGTAATGACATGTATGATACACCTTAACATACGTGAGATTGTTATGTTGGATAAACCATTCATAACCTTCAAGTTCACCAACAACAATACAGCAAAGAGAAGAGCTATTTGGGAGCCTTTGTAAAGGGGTTCATATGCCTTCTCAAGAAGAGGTAAATCATGAACATCAAGGTCATCCTGATCATCATGATCAGCTGTGCCAGTACTAAATGTGTCATGGATCAATGTATTTCTACCATCATCTTCAATTGTGTTTTCTGGTGCATGATCGTCATCTTCCATGGGATCATTATCTTCAGCTTCGATATTCACACCTCCATGTTCCTCCACTTCGAAAACCATATTCTCAAGGTTTTGTTGATCCATACCATGTGCTCCAGGGTGCTCCACCTATATAAAATTGATATACATAAATAAACCATGATCATGATCTCATTATCAAGTGATTTCTTATGTATATAAATTGTTAAAACGATATAATGAACAACTTACCAGTGGATGATAATCATGTCCCCCTTCAATGTGACCATGCTACCTGCAATGTTTCTTAGTTGTTTTGATTAAAAGTCTTCTAGTCTTTAAGCCCTTACAAATTTTGCAGGGACAATAAAATTTCCCATCACCTTTTCTTTTCAAGTTAGACCATAATCTAGCAATTGTCTCCTTATTTTGTTCTTCGCTGATATTATCTGACATGGTCTTTCTTCACAGGCAAAAAAATTAGGCTATGGAAACTTCAGTGCAAAAGCTTCACAAAAATTGCAAATCGAACCAAAACCATTTAACTCTTCTTTTTCATCTTAAAACATTGAACTTAATAGAGAACGTATTTAATGTAGCTGATTGTGTGAATTTAGGAGCATTGTGTCTGCAAATTCTTACTAAAAGTTTGCCTGTTGCAGACTTTCTGAGAGACATTTTTGAGTATTCTAAGCAAAGCATTTATTTTAACATACACTTATTCATCCACATTGCAGGGATAACAATACAAGGCTCACATATTGGTCTAAGAGGATGCCATGGTCTCACAAAGTAACCAAGAACCATATGAAATGATGGTCTTGAATCCACACACAACTAGGGAGGATCCATACGATTATGTATGACTTCCCCCTTGTTTGTTTAATGGGATTAGCCTCCAAGACATAGCCGTCAATAATCACTAACAATGTACAAGTGGATCATAGCTACCCATACAACAAACACTTACCCCTATCCTCAAATTTTCCCAATGTTTGATTCCTTATACACACTCATCCAAGGTTATCTACGTCGATCTTGGTGAGGAATCACATCACAACAAAGAAGGCAACATTTAAAAATAGCAAGAGTTTCACTAAACTACCAAAGATCATAAATATTGAAAGAAAGAAAAAATAGTACCAATAATAAGTCAAATAAATGTGTTCAATTCCAATAGCAAATCAAACATAGCCACAATAACTACACAATAGAGAAAACTCACAATAGTGATTAAACTAATTCAAACAAGATGAAATAAAATTGTTGGCCCATGCAACAAAGATGAGAGATCATCAATAATTGAAGGAAACTTCACAATCCTTAAAAGTGCACATTACATAACTATACGACTAGAAATTGTGGCTAAATAGAGTGAAGATTCATCATGACTCCAATAATAGTCCCTCATGTGTGCATTTGTGGCATGAACACAAAAACTCCCACATGGCATGGCCATGTACCTAATGGAGAAGACATGCCTAGGCTACATGCCCAAAAAACATGACTATAATAATAGTCCCTCATACATGCATTTGTGGCCTGTACACTACAAATCCTAACATATCATGGCAATACACCTCATAGAGAAGATAGACCTAGGGCCACATTGCACATAGCAACGTGCCTCACAAAGAAGACATGCATAGGGCACATGCCACATAGCAATGTGTCTTATGGAAAAATGTGCATGCATGTCACACACCAAAGCTATATGTATACATCATGAGGCACATTCATATGTTATCAAACATAACCTATTGTATCTAACATGAGTTCCTCTCTACATGTGTGCAAATCTTCCAACACTAATCGCCACTAAGAAGGAATAATATAAAATGCATCTTCAAATATTTGTGTGTGTGTGTGGAATTGTGTCTTTGAACCCAAATCGCTACCATCAACAACATGTAACCATCACCTACACTATATCAAAACATAAGTATGGTGTGACATCATATCTATTTGCATAATGTCAAAACACATGCAAACATGAAAATCATCATAGCATGACAAAAATCAATCTCCACATGTTGGAACAAAGATATAAATAAGATAATAGGGTAAGAGGAAACCCGTACCAAGAACCACATACCAACTATCGGCAATGCCATCAAGATAAATGTAGGATAGGATACCACTATGAGCCATCCAATGGTCCATTCTATGAGGAGAACTAGGGGATGCTATCTTTGAAAGGTGTGGTCAATAGAGATAATCCCTACTAATGCCACAATATGTCACCATTTTGAGTGAATTTCTCATTTACTTGAGCATTTTGCATTTAGAGAACAACTGGATGACCATTCAACAAGGGGTTTAAACTCTTTGAACTTCACAAATGCTTGAGCTTTTCTTGTCAAGCAATGTACCCACATCTTAAAGACATGAAATTATGAAAGATGATAGTCCCAAATCTGCAAATGACTGTCACAACATAGTGAATAAGGGAAATCCATAGATACATTAATGAGTAGCCCTAGATCAATACAAAGAGAGCACATGCATGCTAAGGGAGCATTGAACAAGCCTTTTTCAGGATAATATAATGGTAGTAAAATAAATCAATAAAGAGCATAAGTTCATCAAGAACAATTCTTAGCCACAAAGATCTAAGGTAATCATAGAGGAGCTGATAATAAGTGAGTTCAAGAAGACACACTCAAGCCTTCATCACATATATAATCATAGAGGTGATTGACAATGAATTTTTTTAGGTTTCAGATATAATCAATTTGGGTTTCTTGGGGCAGGATTTGGATTTGATGCTAAATGGTAGGCTCACGATATGGGATGAACTTTTTTTTTCTTTTAAATTCTGGTTTCTTTTTTTCAATCTTTTGATGAAAATCTCTCAATATAATGTCACTTTGGCGAGGGTGCCTAATCTTCTCTTTCATTTATGAGATGCTTTCTATTGTAAAGATATCAACAATGTTATTGGTTATTTTCTGAAGGTAGATTCCACAACCTTTGATACCAACCACTCTACTTTTTCCTATATCTTGGTGGACATTGACATTTCCAAGACTAATTGATGCAGAGCCCCAGGCAAGGTGTGGAATAGGTTCTTCTACTAAAACCTCCAACCAAGGACCCTAGCACTTCAAACTAACTTCATGGGGTTTTCAATACTTGGATATATAGGTTCCATATCACTTCCAACTTGTTTGCTTCTATGCAGGGTTCTATCCCCCCAACACTCCCAATGGCTGCAGGAGACTCACTAGGCCAAATTGGTCCAACTATGGTCGGAACTCTTCCCAATAAAAATGTGACTAAAAATGGTATGATTTGAAGGTTTCAAGGTCAGAGAGACCTTATCCCAGGCTTGGATTGATTCCCTTAAGGTAATTTTGCAAAGTTGTTGTTTTAGAGGCTTACAAGCCCTTATAGCCCTACCAAACCAGAATTGTTGTTTTTCTCCCAATCATGCCAAAAAAAACCTGAGGATTAAAATGGATTTAGACCCCTACCATGGATTACTAACACATATCCCAAGGGTTCAGGCTGATCAATTATGCAGAGGACCTAACCCTACCCTTGGCTAGTAGGCCTAATAGCCCCAATTAGGTCTATTTTACAAAGAAAGTACCCTTCAAAAGTGCTGCCCAAGAAAATTTAATGGTATTTAAATCTCAATAACATGGAAAAACTACAAACTACCAGGTTTCAGACCTTGGTGACACCCCAAACTCCAGATATGGAACCTTCTTGTATGCCTTCACTAGGTGGCCACATGGAGTTGCCCACCTTAGTGCATCAAATCCTTGCTCATTTCCACTCCAAACATGAAAAATTATTTCAAAATATTAAATTAAATTGTTAAACCTTGCTTCTCCTCCAGGGCCATTGAGTGACTAAGAAGGATTAGCAAGTTTTCACCATTTTAATGCCAAAACCTAGGGAACGCTGTCCTAACCCAACAACTTTCAATAAATTGCAGATATCTCCACTTCAAGAATGAATAAAGACCTTAGAATAGTCTCATTTGAAAGGTAATTCACTCCTATAACACATCCCACCATTTTTATTCTTCTATCAAGTCCTTACAATATGGTACAATGATTATAGCAGCAAAATTGCAGGAAAATCACAGAATTTAATTGCTTTTTTGATGCCAAATCATTACAAACGACTCAACAACCCCCAAAAGGTGGTTGGAATCATGATTTATATCCTTCCCATCAGTTATGAACCACTTTTTGAACTATGGGAACCATTTGGAAAGAAGTTGCACTTTTTAACCAAAAATGGTTATTAGCAACTTTGACAATTTTTACAATTTTGACATATTTTAACCAAATTTGACACCTATTGAATCCAATGGTATTAGTGTCATTAAAACATGTCTAAAACATCCTAAGACACCTAAAAACATCTAAAATACTCAATTCAATACCCCTAGGCCCATATGCCTATGGTGACTTATCATCCTGCCAAATCCATGACATTGGGTAACAAGGTGGGGTTTATTACAAAAATCAACAAAATAACCTATCTTATTGCAAATATGGATGAATCACATCATTATTCCTTTAAAAATTCACGGTCTTTGTCATGATTGCCTTGGTCATGAGGTGCCCCTACACCACTAATGAGGATGTTGTCTTGATGGTTGAGGATGGGTAGTGGACTTAATCGAAGAGCTATTACAATGGTAGAAGAGTGTGCAAGGAGTCATGCACTCACCTAGTCTATGGAATTGATACAACATACAACATCTTTGGGTAGGCATTCTTCCTCATTGCATGAAGTGACTTTGGTTGAGAATTCCCTCCAGTCTCCTTGATCAAAGGAACTTGAAAATGGTGTCTTGGATGGTTGTTCAAAGAGTTGTTTCAAAATCCCATTGTCAAGCTAAGGGTGTGCGTATTGAAAAAAAGGAAATGACATTGTTTAGGTTGGAAATGACATTGACAAGACTCTAGGCCCTTTCAGATCATCTAGTTTGATCTTTTGCTATTGGTTAGTGGCTATTTTATTGATATTTTGATTAAATTGGGTTTTAGGAGTCTATAACCTAAAACCTATTTACCTTTAATAAAAATCATGAGATCCTAAACACAAATACTTTTCACTTCCCTTCTCTTTCTTGAGCCCCACAATATATAACACTCAAATAAATAACACTACCATTACCACTTCCCCCACACATGGGATACACAGTTTTAATCTAATTTGCTAGTGGGATGACTTACAAAGCATAAGAATATAACTACCTTGGGGGATGTGTACCACATGTTAGCATATATATCAACCATTATACATTATAATTGTAACACCCCATTTCTATTGTTGAGATGTAGATCTCAACATCACTAGACTTCAACTATGTATTAGGGGATGCATATGTTGTTCTTGTGTTTTTTGTCTTGGGTGTTGAACGATGTTTTAGCTTCATTGTTTTTTGTGAGTTTTAGGTGTGGTTGTTGTCCTTGCTTTGAATGGTGTGTTTGGACCATCCCCATGTTTCAAGATGAGGTTCCTTAACATGTCAATTGTTGGTGTTCAATATGATTTGAGGTGGCTATGTTATGTTTATATGCCTCGTTTATTTGAATGCTTTAGTTCATAAATGTGCATAAAATTATTTATGTTTTACTAAATGTGTTTGTAATACCCCTACCCTAGTCGGACTTGTAAAACCCGTTTGACCTTGGTTGACTTCCTATGTGGCATTCTTGAATGGTAGGTTAACCGTGATGCAATGTGTAGTTTAGATAATATAAATAATTGTAAATACTTATTATTGTGCTCTTGCATCGATTCATGTGTAAATGTAATTGTTTCCTAACTCTTGTGATAAATCTTGAGCTAACGCCTTCATTGAAGATGTATATGTATATGTATGCTTGCGTGATTCATGGGTGCAGAAGATTGCAGGTACGACACCGCCTAAGGCGAGGTTCATCTCCTTCGGGGTTCGCAGGTTTGAGTAAACCCCCTCCATCCTTAGAATTTGGATTTGGGGGTCATTAAACTCTTGTCTTGCCTTAGCCATGGTCAGGTGAGCATCGCGTGTGTGGTTCGTGGGCCTTTCTTTTCATTGGATTGCGTGTCATGTGATTTGGTGGACTTCCTTGATTTGCGTGCCTTGCACGGGGTAAGTGGAGTTTGTTATCCTAAATATTCAATTCAATTTAATGTGTGGATGTACGCATTAGTAATGTAGAAAATTTAAAATAGGTAGTTTTCTTTTATATGATTAATCGTTAATTTAAAGAGATCGCTTTAATCATTATTGTAGCAAGCTTAAGGTATTTAACTTGGATTAATGTGCTCATTTACGCATTTGTAGTTGAGAAATTAGAATAAATAGGACTCTTTCATTAGATTAGTCATTTATTTAAAAAGGTCGCTTATTATGTTATAGCGAGTCAATTTAATAGCTAATTTTAATAATAACAAATTTAATGAGTTATGCATCTTAGAAAGGAAAGATTTAAAATCATTTGGGAAATAGAAATAAAATTTATCATTTTCGCATTTTGGAATAGAAAGGGTAGATTTTATTATTAAAAGGAAATTATTCTTTTTACTTGCAAAATTGATATAGTATAAAGGATTGATTTTTGAAATTTAAATTAATTTAAATACCTCACCCTTGTTAACAGTTCAAAATATAAATGTAGGCCTAAATTGATATTTAGAGAGATGAAAATTAGAATTAAATAAGAAATAGAAGCATGTAAATTTTAATTAAAATAAAACAAGTTAGATTTGTTAAGTAGTGGAAAATAATGATTTCCACTTTCATGTTCCTTTTATTTTCAAAAAAATAAAAATGCCTAAATTCGAAATGGAAAATTAGGGCAAAAATAGGGTTTCTCATTTTTAACCTAGTTTTGAAATGTTTTGGGGGTTCTTTCTTGAGGGCTTGTTTTTGAAAAAAAAATGGAGATGGGGGAAAATTTTGGAAAATGGGAGATTGGCTTTGAGTTGCAGGTGGATCTCTTCATCAAAATTCTTGCCCGGAATGCGTTATAAGGTAGGATTCGAATCTACTCCTTTATTTATTTGTTGAATCAAAAAAAATGGTATTACCCATGAATGTTTTTGAGGTTTAGTTTCAGTTTTCTTTTAAGCTTGGTTGTTCTTGAATCAAATTTTTTTGCTTCTTAATAGGTTTTGTGGTTTTAAACTTGATGAGGAAATATTTTTCCCATAATGAAGTTTTTGGTAAAATCTGGAAAATGAATGGGTTTGTGATAAATGGTCAATGGGGGTTTTGTGTCATTTTAGCTATTTTATTATGTGATTTTAAAAGAAAAAAAAATCTGCTTGAGTCGGACTAGACTGTATTTAAAAAAAATTTACATACAAAAAAAAATTTAAACAAAAAAAGGGGTAAAATCTAGGGTTTCGGGGGGGGGAGCCGAAGCTCAACCCGTCCCCTTCCCCGCGGCGCCGTCGTAGCTCGCAGTCTACCTGCGACCACAATGTGGGCCGTAGGGACCTGCGTCCACAACGTGGGCCGCATGGAACCCTACGTCCACACTGTGGGCTGCAGGGAGACCTGCGACCACAGTGTGGCTCGCAGGGACCTGCGTCCATGCTGTGGGCCGCAGGGAACCTGCGACCACAGTGTGGTTTTGCAGGGATCTGCATCCATGCTATGGGCTGCAGGGACCCGCGTGTGGGTTCCACCCACTCCCGAGATGGGAGGTGGGGCCCACAGGTAGGGTTCCAGAATAAAATATGGAAATTGTTTTATGGTTTTTTTTTTTTATACATTTTTTTTAAACAAAAAAAATATATATATTATAATATTAGTGTTTATAAAAAAAATTAAAAAAAAAAGAAAATGACATGGGGTATTTGTAGAAAAAAAAAAGGGAGTTTATAACGAATTTGTAGAAGATCTATGTTATACAAATTTAGATTTTAGTTGCTAAAATATATATATATATATATATATATATATATATATATATATATATATATATATATATATATATATATATATATATATATATATATATATATATATATATATATATATATATATATATTGGAGATTGCATACTTCGTTTCAAGTTGTAAATTAATTATAATTTATTGATCTTCGGTTATTAAATTTATATCAATGAACGTTTAAATTTGGTACTCATCTTAATAGGAAAGGTAATCTTTGGTAAGGAGATCCAATAATGCCTTTATTTGAAGCCTTTGAAATATAACACTATTGTTAACGCTATGAAATATATTTTAATAAGATGTTGTTTTTTAATTCCTTGGAATAAGAATTGTCTTTCGATTTGATTAATTAAGATCTTTCGGAAATTTTAGAAACGAAAAACTAAAGTATAGGAGAGTATGAAAATATGAATCTAAATTACCTTCGTATATTTTGTTATTACTTCCTTGATATGCTAGAAGAATGGATGGGAGTTTGGTAATGTATCGAATTGGAAAGTTTGTAAGTTTAAGTTCTGTATTTGCTTTGCTAAAGTGATGGCAAACCTTGATGTATTTGTCTGGAACCTGTTGTTGAAAGTGGGGCACCTGTTAAGTCTTAGGCCTCTAAATAGAGTATTGTTGGGCAATGAACCTTGTATTTCCTTTTTAGTATGCTCAGTTGGTTCTGCCTCTACGTGGAAATCAATTAGGATTTGTGGGTCAAGTGGTCATTTGTATATTGGTTGTGTTCGCCTAAATGGAAAAGATGTAAAAGACTTATAAATTATGTAATCCTAACGATATAATACCAAAGGGGTCTTGCAATTGAGCAGACCCGGAGATGTAGCCCTTTAGGGGTGAACTCCGAGATCATATTGTGTTATGCGATGTTTTTGCTTTCTTTGTTTCATGCTTTAAGTTATCATGTATTGTTGTTATCTTTGTAAAGTGTACGATGGAAATTAATGAATTTAAATCTAAGTGCATAAAATTATTCATCTTGGCAAATGTAGTAATCAGGTTCATAAAAAGATTGTAATTAAGGTTATGGCAAAGTATTCTGATAATGTTAATTAAAAGTAGTAATAGTGGAAAGAATCTTGCTGGGTTACATCATTGGATTAACTTGTTATTAAGCATGTAAATTGAACAAATGTGAATGGAAAACAAAGTTAGAATTAATGTTATAATTCCTAGATTGAAATCTAATGGATGATCATCATGTAGTTGTTTACTTTTTATCCTCTTAAATGAGTATCGCCATGTTAATCATACTTCTCTATATTGGATAAATTTGTTTAGTTATTTATGTTTTAATCTTAACAAATAATCCTTACCAAAATGAACTTGGAAATTGAGTTAACTCAACTATTTATCCATAATTGTAACCTCAATAAAAGAATCTCTTATGATTGCTAAAATTGAACTAAAAAGGGAAGTGTTCGTATAGTTGTTTATATCTTAATCTTGGTAAATGTATCCTTTCATATTAACTTCATTTACTAAAAAAGAGTGACATGCAATAAGATAATTATATTTTAATCCTAATGGAAGAACGTCACTATGAACTTGTATTTTAATCCTATAGTGTTGAATATCATCTTGCTAACTGTATTTTAATTTAAAGGAATAACTCATGTGTTCCTAATACATTCCCACCTTAATGAATTTAGTCCATCTATTTGCATTATTAAAACTTCAATGAATGAACTCTATGGCTACTTGCATTCTATCCTCTATAAAGAATCTATGAATCTTTAGTTTGGTTATGCTCAAACCTTAATGAGGGAACCACACTCTATTAATGGAAGTTTAATTCCTTAATGAATGAATCTCATCCTATTAACCAAACTTTTAATATTTAAGAAAGCTTTTAAATGTGGGAGGTTATCTTAAAATAAAATGGATGAACTTGTTACATTTATCACATTGAACCTTAAGGGAGGCCTCTTAAATTAAATAGGTGTTAATGTGCATTGAGTAAAAAAAAAACCTCTCGATGGCCTCCTAACCACCCAAAGTAAATGAACGCTTCCTAAAATTCTAAGATGTCATATCATTGAACATATATATAATCATGTCTTATGCATTATCTCACAATTAGGATGTCCAGATTTATGGATCATTTGACGCAAGTTGAATTAGGTACTAGGCTATGTAATCACGTTGGGAAACTCCTTAGGAACGTTTAGCCGTCCGCTGTGCTATCTATGTTTCAGATAACTCCTAATTATCTTAATGTTGTAACTTTTCATTAACGCTCTTAATTATTATTAAAAAAAAAAATTATTTACACTCTAATCAAGTGATTTTAACTTAAACCCTTAGGGGTTTCCTGGCGGGGCATTACAATGTTCGTTGATTATATGATATCTTGATGCATTGAATTATATTTTTATGATTTTGGTCTTGCTGGGTGTTTATGATGTGCTTCAAATATATATGTATTGAATAGGTATTCTTGACATGTGCATTGAGTAGTTATAGGTACATGGTTATTTCTCCACTTGGCTATAGAGGTTTTAAAGAAAAATGCTCTTCAAAAGCGTTCTTTTGAAAATTTAAAATTTTGAGAGATTTGACTCAATTCAATTGTAAAAGCTTGGGAGTGAATTGGATTGAGGATGACAAAGGATTGCTTGATATGTGTGTGGATTCAACTTCATCCATTTTGAGGAAATTACAAGAAAGCCATTTTTTCAAATTTGAAAATGAAGGTAATTGTATTCTTTATCTTTGTATTTGAGTCCTTTTGCATAATGGATGCCATGCTCACCCTTAAGGAAACATTGGAATTCTTTCTTAGAATGAAATTTGAAGCAAATAGAGTAGGATTTAATTTATTTAAAATTTTAAAAAATGACATTTTGTGCCCTCACCATGACAATTTTTTTTAAAATGATTGAAATTCAAAGTTTATTGCTTGAATTAGATGTTCACATTTTAACCAAAGGGACACTTTGTATTTCGAATTTCAAAATTTGAGAAAATTTGACCTTCATTAATAAAGTTTGCATAAAATTTTTGGTTTTTACGTTTGGAAAAAATCTAAGAAAATTTGAATTTTGCAATTGAATTTGAATGTTTTAGAATGGAAGATTTGAAGACTATATGATTTTTCATAATATGCCTTTTAAGACTATTGAAAAAATTATTGATCCAAATTTGTGCCACACTTGATGTATTTTAATTCTTGCCTTGTATTTTGTGCCACACTTGATGTTGTGAGTATGAAGTAAGGACATAAGTGTTAGAGAGAAGTATGTAATAGCTTCCTACATTTGCTAGGGCACAAAGGGGCCTAAGGATATCTTGTGCAGAAATCTCTTAACTAAGTGATAACTAAAGAAAGACATGAGAAATTAAAATGAATCAAGATAACGGTGCACTATTATATTTGGAGTGTTCATATGGACTTGGTATGAGTGTGGAAGACATGCTCGCTCTTGGAGTGCTAAGACTTGTAAGGTTGAGTAACCTCATCTTCTGTGAGGGGTGTAATTGATTCATCTTGGACAATACTTTAGGTCATTGCACTAAAACTCTTTACCACCTCTCTGGAATCTAGTCCTCTTTCCCATTGAGTTGCATTTGATGAGATATTGTACTCCATCCTTTTTGAGTGACCTTTACATGTAGTGTATGTTGCATGTTTACTCTATGAAAGATGTGCATATAAGCACTTCAAGACGCAGCTTTAATCAAAATTAAGCTGAAACCAGAGTATTATACCCCAATGCAGGAGAATGAGGAGATCGTAGAAGTTCATGATATGATCAAAGCTAAAAGGACAAAATGCCTTTAATGGCCTTTATCCTTCGAACACCCTGCTTGATGAAATCAACATTTAATGATAGATTGTTGTCAGTTTAACTACCTCTACTCCTTTGTGTTCTTTATGTTCTAGGAAAGTGGACCACTGAGTATCAAAGCCGAAAGACGTCCATTTTAAATGTTACTCAAGTCCGAATGATAGGACAGAAGGAAACTTGTGACGGATTGAAATATGTAGAGGAGTTCTTAATATAGATAGCTTCACTGCAGAAACGTCAATACAAGCACAAAAATCATCTACAGACATAGAGGAAGAAACTCAGGAAGAAATAGACGCTTCATACAAGTTTCTATAACCTCCATTATAGCTTATACAAGTATTCAACGCGCCCTTTGCGTGCAAATCGAAGATGATTTACCAAACAAAATTGAGAATTGATCACTCTACTGCGGCCAAAAACATTCTAAACCCTTGATGGAAAATTCACCTGGACAAAAGCGAGCCAAAAACCTTACCTTGCTTGTGCAGAGATCGCTCCGGCGGGGGGGGCAAGGAGGCAAGACGGTCGCCGCTTGCTTCGGTTTGCTTTCAAAATGAAAATGCGTTGTGTTTTTTTTTTAATAAAATTCTCGTGGTCATCAGAATTCCAATGAACACGGGCATTTTAAAAAAAAAAATCAAATTTTCACACAATGCTCCTTATCCGTCGGAAACCTCCGTCGGAATTTGACCCCAAATGTATTAGTGCCTATACAAACATGAACTAAGGTTAGTATATAAAAAGATACCATCATATCATCATAAGAAAATATAAACCTCAAATGCATAATGAGCACTTTTAAATCACCAATCCTAAGTCCCTCATCATAATAGTCCTGAATATATTGTCAATCACATAACACCATAATGTCTCATCTATCAATATGAAATGTCTAGCACAAAATAAATCATCATAAGAAATATTCATGAACCACATGTCCTAAATGGTACAATAATCACAAAGCTTAGCATAGTCCTAACTTCAATAATCAAACTAGAGCTTTGAATCAACATAGTAATCATAATAAATCCACTATTGTCAAAGAGAATATCAATATTAAGAATAAAATATGAGGCATCCAAAACATAAACAAATCAAAAAGTGTTTGTAACATCCCCTCATAAAGGATGAATCAGGGAGGGGCACTACAATTACCATTGGCCTTTGAAGGTGAAAAAATCCCAGTCATGTGAGAATCAATTGTAACCTCACAAAATCACCAAAAATGGTAGCCAAGAGTTATAAGAAAGTACCAAACATACTTCGATAGTTCTCTAAAGTAATGCAAATAGTACATAAGAGAAATTCATTTTTCCTTAATGTACACTACAACTAATCATTAAGAGACAACCTTGCCAACCATACTAACAAGTTGATGAGATGTACACCATATCTCACATAAAACCAATGTATTTATTCAAAAACCCCCAAGGTGGCAGATATTAATAAAACATAATTGTGTCGTATGATCCAAGAATTAGAAAGAATCAATGTGAGCCTCATACCAATAACAAGAATCACACACTCCTAATCATTACTGTAGACGTATAAAAATGACCATATTCCTAAATGAATATTTTATGTTCATTTCTCTATTTGATTAAATCCAATTTAATTAAATTATCCACATTCCTCTATTTTATTAAATAAATTACTCAATTTATTTAAATAAAATTCACTATACCCATTTAATGAATAAATCATTTTATTCAATTAAAACCTCCCTATCCACTTTTAATTAAATTCAAATTTAATTAAATAGTTATCCCAAATTGAATAAATCAAATTTATTTAATTACAACCAAATTGAATGAATTAAATTATTTCAATTAAATCCTATTATCCCTCCATCCACTTGCAAAATCCCAAACCCCTTTCTAATCCCTTCTAGAATCTTCTAAACACTTCTAATTAACCTAACCCCTCCTCTTAACTTTGTCACATCCCTAAGCAAAGGGAAGTCACTTCTCAAAACCCTTAAAGTCTTTGAAAACCATTGAAGGCTTCCAACCTTCAACCACTTAATCCCCAAAGTCTCCAATAACCATTAATGGTTAATTCAAACCCTCCCACATGGTTAAAACATTTGTTTTGACTCAACCTCTATCCAACCCAAGGGTCTCATCAGGCCATTAATGCTTTGACCATGATTATCTCTTAATCATTTGCACAAAGGTTTATCCTTGGATTAACTCTTAATCCAGTGGGTAAGCCTAACTTAGACTTGACCCTTAGCCTTTAGATAACCATGAGGTCTTCTCAGGCCTTTAATGCCTCCAACCTATTCTCTCAACCCAATCCTATATTGACACTTGTCACCATTTCATTGGTGCCAATTGTGCACATGGATCCCCAACTTTCAAACCTGGCCCTTGATTAAACCTTTCAATCTTGACCATCCATTGCCCTGTTTATGCTATAAATAGAGCTCTCATTCCTCCATTCTAAACAATCATCTTTCAAATTTGAAGCATTATACTTATGCTCAAATTCTTTCAAGCTTTCTTATCAATTTTTATGCTCATCATTTAGCCTCTTTTAGATCAGGAATTAGACTAAATATTCATGTTAGAGTACTTCCTTTATCATTTTAGCTCAATCATAGACTAAATATAGTATGCTGGGATAGTATTCATACTAATCTTGTCATCTTATCATTTAGTTTATTGCATTTTTAGCATCATACATAGCTTCATATCTATTTCATACTAAATTTAGCAAAAGCATCTCTCGTTCTCATATTTGCCATCCCTAAACCATTTTGCTCAGTGATCTGAGAGCAAAAACGTTGGTTTGAGGGACATTGTGAGATAGAGAACCATGGGACCCTCCTTGGGAAGCTGAGTAACACTACGTTACTCCATAGCTTGCATCAAGAAGTCTTGTGTGTGTGTGTGGACTAGTATTTAACTAATTTTTCACATATTAAGTTTTATTCGCCCACTTTCCCGCATACAATTACCATACAATGCAAAGACCCAAGCATATATGATAGTAACTAGGAATGTGCCTAAAGAGAAATAACCAGGAATAATGATAATCAAGATTAACTGAACAAAAAAGCAAATGAACAATTAAGACCATAATTACTCTCATGTGTAGAGAGGAAAAACATGGAGACATAAGTGGATCATATCAAAGGAGGGACCAATTAGTGAGAAGGAACCTCATGATAAAGAATGTTCTCATCAATAGCCCTATTAGCCATTGAGTAGATGCAAGAGTGTTAGCTTCTCTAAAACAATGAACAATTTCAAAAGATGAAAACAAATTGTAATTGTTGAAGAATTTTATTAAGCAAGTAATTTAATTGCCAATTATGAACTAATTTGTTCATAAAAGAATTAAAAGTCGCCATATAATCCCCTTCAACTATGATATATTTTAGATTGAGCTTAAAATCCAAGTCCAATTGCAAGCTTAGTGCTTCAAACTCAGCTTTATTGTTCATACCATCATTAACCAGTTTACAAGTAGCCTTGATGATCTCACCATTAAAATCCTACATTAATACACCTATGCTAGATCTATCGATATTACCATGAGAAGCCACATCATAATTTATTTTTTCATTTTTTTAGAGAGGGGAGAATCCATTTAACATCTTTCCTCTTAATAATTTTGGGAGTAGAAATCACATAACCCTAAATAGGTAATGGATAAAGTAAGGTCCATTTTTTAATAATCTCATTATCCCAAAAGTAAAAGAATTAAGATTATTCACATTCCTGTAAATATAACTCATAGCTACTTCAACAATAGCCTTCTCAATTGTAAAGATGACATCAGAAATTGAGGAAACAATCTTTGTAAATATTTTATTAGTTCTTTCCAACCAAATTCTCCAAATTAAGATAGAAGGGATAAGCTCCCAAAAGCATGAAAAAAGAGAATATCTATGCAATGATGGCCAACTCTAAAACTGGGCAAGAAGATTAGGACATAAGGGTGATGACCAACCTAACATGGACATAAGCCAATACCAACACTCATGAGAAAAATGGCAATGAAATAGAAGGTGATAAGAGGACTCAATAAAATAAACATGCAAATGACATAACAAATTAATTATAATTTAGAGTAAATCATTCCATAATGCATAATTTCTTTTGTATATATTTAAATTAATTTATTTTGTTATAACAATGACATCAATAAAAATTGCACACACACACACAATTTTTTTAATCATGTTGATGTTAAGAACCTCACATAAAATAATCATCTGATGCTACAACATATTTAAAAATGATGAAATTCTTAAGATAGGACAACAACATGCAATAAACACTTTAGGGTTACATGATTATTATATCATACCCCACTTGCATAATATTGTTTCATATATCTACAACATGCATAATTTTTTCATAATTTTTTTATCACATATTTACTCAATATTATTTTTTAATTTATAGATTAATTCAATATAGAACAATATTATTGCATAGCACATAAATTTTATCATGTGTATATTAAATAAAGACATCACTATGGAATGCATGTATTTCTTCATTTTTTTAACTTTCTTTTTTAATTTTTCACATGTTGAATAAAAACATTTATGTTGGTAAAAACATGTTCAATACAAAATAAATAATAAATTTTCAAATTATAAATGTTGACTTCACAACCTTTGTTGTGATTCATAAACTTCCCTTGAAAACTAGGTGTGAAGAGGAAGGATGACATCATATAAAACCTTTGATTTGAAGGCCATTTCCATTAAATATATTCAACATGAAAGATTTAAAATTTAAAAAAGAGGTCTTCATTTGAATCTACTCACATATACTTGAAATTCAGGAAAATATACACCTTCTATGAAAGGTACTTTGTTTGAAGGTATATGTATATGTTCAATCGAAATTTTTCTTACTATTTTTGACACTTTGACTTTGTTTTTTTCATATCCTATAAATGGGACATACTATTATGAAATCACCTTAGAATTTGGATTGTTAAAATAAATGGAGACAAGTACAAAACTATAGGGTCTATCCCTACAACTACAAAACTATTTAAGCACAGACTAATAAATAAGAATATATAGTTGAATAGGGTATGAATAAGTGTACATATCAATCAATAAATAGATGGAGGTAGGTGCATAGGTGAATGAGATAAATGACTAGATATGTCAGGTAAATGTATACGAATATATAGTTGAATAGGGTATGAATAAGTGTACATATCAATCAATAAATAGATGGAGGTAGGTGCATAGGTGAATGAGATAAATGACTAGATATGTCAGGTGAATGTATAAGAATATATAGTTGAATAGGGTATGAATAAGTGTACATATCAATCAATAAAAAACTACAAAAATAAATCTAACGTCATGCAAAATCATATTATTTATCATCATTTATCAAAATGTTACCTTAATATAATACAAAACTAAAAATTAATAAGATAAATATTAAAAGTAAATATAAGATTTTTAGAATCCTAAAATAATCATAGTTTATCTGATCAATATCCCTATCTAATCATCCAGTGGAATCAAATAATGGGAGATTTTGACTTTCACCAAAGATCAAGTTTAATATTGGATGGGTGGCTTCTTTCACTAATGTCAATATCTTTAGACAATGAAAAGATTTTTTAGTTATGAAGAATCATTCATATAATGATTTATCTATAGATTTTGAGAAGACAACTTTTTGACCAAAGTATTCACAAAATGCCATGTTCATGAGAACTTTTTCCTTGTGGACAAAGAAAAAGAGTCCAGAGTCCAATTGACTAGGCACCAACATGATTTTGTCCAAAATTTTCTTGTCTCATTTCAAACAACATATTGCGTGGGCATAAACAACTATGATACCCTCAAAATTAAATCTCAATTAAAGAAAGCAAATTGGTGAAAATACTTCACCTCATAGTCAATCTAACTATTAAAAAAAATAAAAAATTTGCAGAGAATATTTAAGAAGAGTTGTTTAAAATTTTGTTGTGTCATTTTTAATTGGTGGTATTGATTGTAATTTTGGTTGTTTTTTATTTTTATTATTATAGTTTGTTGTTTTATGAATAATAATTGTGTTGTAATTTTGATTGTTTTTTGAATTTGTAGTTACGTTTTGTAATTTTATTGAGTGTAAATTCTAGTATATATTTATTGTAATCTTGATTACTCTTTTGTTCTATAGTTATAATTTGTCACAATTCAACTATAAGTTATTTTATTCATTATGATAATCTTTTTTTGTTTTAATTGAATCAAAGCAAAGTTACAAATAATGTGACAATCTTGACTGCTCATTTGGTATGTAACTATAGTTTGTAATTATTCAACTATGAACTCTAGTGTTCATTTATTGTAGGCTCAACTTTTCTTTTGATCTATTGATATAGTTTCTAATTTATTATTCAACCAATGAAGATTTAGTAATAGATTCATTGGGCACCTTTTATTCCCAACCAACGTTGTGGGTGGGTGGGAGGATACATTTATTGTAATATTGACTACTCTTTTGTTTTGTAGCTATAGTTTGTAATGGTTCAACTATAAGTTCTAGTATTCATTTGCGGTAATCTTGATTGCCCTTTTGGTTTATAGTTATAGTTTGTAATTATTCAAATATGAACTCTAGTGTTCATTTATTGTAGCCTCGACTTTTGTTTTGATCTATTGATATAGTTTCTAATTTATGATCAATTGACAAACCTTCAATAATAGATTCATTGGATACTTTCTATTCCCACCCAACCTTGGGGGTGGGAAGGAGGATACATTTATTGTAATCTTGACTACTCTTTTGTTTCATGGTTATAGTTTGTAACAATTCAAGTATAAGTTCTTGTATTCATTTGTGCTAATCTTGATTGCCCATTTGGTCTGTAGCTATAGTTTGTAATTATTGAGCTATGAACTCTAGTCTTCATTTATTAGAGTTGAATTTTCTTTTGATTTATTGATATAATTTTTAATTTATGATTCAACCAACAAACCTTCAATAATAGATTCATTGTGCACCTTTTATTCCCACCCAACCTTGCTGGTGGGTGGGAGGATACATTTATTGTAATCTTGACTACTCTTTTGTTTCGTGGTTATAGTTTGTAACAATTCAAGTATAAGTTCTAGTATTCATTTGTGCTAATCTTGACTGCTCTTTTGGTTTGTAGCGATAGTTTGTAATTATTCAACTATAAACTCTATTGTTCGTTTATTGTAGTCTTGACTTTTATTTTGATATGTAGATATAGTTTGTATTTTCCAATTCAACCAACATACCTTCAATAATAAATCTTTATTGGTCACCTTCTATTCCCACCCAACCCCAGGGCGGGTGGGATGATAAGGATAACCCCTTTGGGGAGAGAGAATAGTTGTTTTTGGGTGGGAATTGAACAACTATAATTCCTTAGGGTTCGACAACATTTATCTTCTAGGCATTGGCTAGAACTCCAAGGAATAGTTATTGTTGGGTGGGAATTGAACATAACCCCCTACCCACCAACAATAATTCCCTTGGATTTGGAACCATTTATGTTCCAGGATTGGCTATAACTCTAAGGAATGGTTGTTGTTGGGTGGGAATTAGAAATAACCCCCACCCATTAACCATAATTCCCTCATATCCATTAATTATAGTTCATTATTCCTCCCACCCACTAAAGTTTTTGAATTTTAGCTTTGAACGAAGTCCAAAATCTGATTGCTAAAGCAATATTTGTTTCCAACCTATATCCATAGTTGGCGATAAGATCTCAACATCTAATTACAAGGAAATAAAATAACCTATCGTCTATGTATCACTCGAGCCATGCCCAAATTCAAGATTTAGTCTCAAGGAGAGGTTTGGCAACCAATATTATTACACTATAAATCCCAGTATACATTTACTATAATCTTTATTATTCTTTTGGTGTGTAGCTATAGAGTCTAATTATTCCGACTACAAACTCTAGTATTCATTTGTTATAATCTTGAGTTCTATTTTGATTTGTAGCTGCAATTTGTAATTATTCAACCATTTAACTCTAGTATTCATTTAGTGGAGTCTCAGCTTTTCTTCCATACACACACATTTTAATTATTTGATTATAAATCTTAATATACATTTATAATTATCATGATTATTCTTTTGATCTAAACTACAATTGATAATAATTTGACAAATAAACTTAATATCGATTTGTTATAATCTTGACTACTCTTTTGATCTGTAATGCTATAATTTTTGATAAGAATACTCTCATCTTAACTCCAATTAGATGTGTTGGGTATTAACAAAATATTGAATACACTATTAAAAAACTATGGTCAAATGGATCTGCAATCATAAGAGAGTACAAAAATATTTAATGGTTTGGCTTTATATGCATAAAAATTTGGGTGAGAAAGATAAGCATCCTCCACTCATCACAAGACTACATTTCATAGAATGTGCCTTCAATAAATTTTAATCAATAACAAATTGTTTTTATATTTCCAAGTCACTTTCAATGCAAAAGAAAGTGTCCCTTCGCATTTATTAATCCAGCTCAATTAGACGACACTCAGAGAGTGGCAGCTGAATTTTTTTATCCTCTTTGGAAAGGAAAATAAAATAATTTTTTTCGAAAGTGTAGTGTAGTTTTTAGTTTTTTTGTTTTAGTATATTTGAAAAGTAGTTTAATTTACTGAATGGAATTTTGTAAAATAATATATTGTTGAACTGATCTTTTGACTGGTATTTGATTTAGTTATGTTAATAAATTGATTAGGTTATATGTTCTTTGGTGTTGAAACAATATTATATACAATGTATTTAATATTTTTTAAGAAATTTTTAAAATGGTAAAATAAAAAAAGTATGGTTGTGGGTGTGTGTTAATTATTAATATAGATGTCTTAAATATATCTAGTTTAAAAAGTCAAGATGTCAATTTCAAATTATTTTATTTTACGTTAAGAGTTATTTTATTTTTATGTGAAGAGTTATTTTTTGGTAATATATCTGTTTTACTTTTGAAAAAAATGCCATCTATTATTTGGATAGCCTTTTTATTGTATTTTCACTTTGAAAAATATAGTAAATATATCTATAAGTTTTTTATATTAAAAGTAGCAAAACAAGGGTGTTGTCCCAATAACAACTGCTTAGCAAGCGCAATTTTAATAGAAGGAGCATTAGTAACACATTAACAACTAACTAATATCAAAAACTAATTATCAATAGCATATAACAAAGCTAATATCTTTAACAAATCTAATAAGAGTCTTAATACTAGACCACTATGGCCATAAACATAAACAATAACAAAATACAAAATAGTCTTAACAAAGGGCCTTTTATGGTCAAGACTAGCATTAACAACACCGACAACATAATTTAAAGAAAAAATATACTCTCCAACCATCCCTAAAACTTGCAACCAGCCTGGTAGAGAACATTGGACCAGTCCTTAGTAAGGATCTTAAAAATCTCCTTGTAGTTTCCCTCCTCTTCTTTGCCTACTACAAAGATCTTCTTCTGCATTAAACATAGGGATGTGGTAGAGCTATGCATAACCCTTAGACTAAACTGGGAAACACTCCCCATTTTCCTTTCCAAATCAGAGACCTTAGCTTTAACCTTCTCCAACTCCATGGCATAAACTTACATCCAGAACAGGTCCCTCCTAGTTGAGAGTTGCAGGTCCCTTCAGCTTTCGGTTTGTTCATCTCCATAACATTGGGCATCATATCCTCGATGAGGTCAATTAGGCCCTCCAAAATATGGGTGGAGTTGTCATCATTCATAGAGATTTCCCTCTCATCATCTTTATCCCCTCCTTTGTCAATTTCATAATCCACAATGTTTTTCGGCTTTCCCTTTTCACCAGAGTGGATGGCCAACCTAAAGGACCTTCTAGGGGTATTTTCATTTTTGCTCAAGTCTTCCCCCTCCTCTTCCTCCTCCTCACCCACTTCATGGATTTTGAGCTTTATAGCCAAGGGGGTAAGTTATTTAACTTTATTGTTGCTAGTAGCAGAGGCCAAGGCTTTGCATTTGTGGTCTTTTTGTCCAATCTTAGTCACCAAGGGAGATTCTAGAGACCTAGGTGTTGGAATTTGATCATTTGATCTAAACCGGTAATGTTTGTTTTCTTGATGCAGCCAGTACATGTCTGTTTTCTAAAGAGATTAGATTGTTGTATGATGACTATGTTGTATGTTGTCATTGATGGCAACTATGTTTCTATAGTCATCTGAGTCCTACAGTTCAACTGGTAAGGCTTAACCGGTAAGTAGAGACGGTTTTTATCAGAACAAGTAATTAGGACTTTAACTGGTAAAAGAAAGACAAAATAATATTCTGACAACCGGTATAGGAAATTTATGAAGAATGGGATGATGTAGTTTTGTAGTAGCAAACAAGACTGGTAGATGAAGTTATGTATGTGACTGCATGTGGTGATTCGATTAGGTGAACGAGATTTGATTGATAGAGCAGGTATTCTGATGGACTTTCAATTGGTAGTGATGAAAACCACTTAGATCGGTAAAACAACACAAAATTGGATTTGTTATGTCGGTAGCCGACATAACTAAGGCGTGCAATAAAAGATTGTCTAGATACATTGAACCTAGGGAATTGTTCCAAGGTTCTAGCCAACCTAATAATGTTTTTAAGATATGTGATGAGGTATGAAGGTATATATGTGTATGAGCTTAAATGTGTAAGTAATCATTAGCGAATTTCGTCTTTCTGATAGTGTGGTGATCAAAGGAGTTCTGAGATGAAGTATATGTGATGTTGTAATGTTCTGAAGCAGATCTTATCAGACACTAATGGTGTTATATTGAGATCATTTAAACTTGTTGTCTCCCTAACAGTTGCAGCAAAAAAATCCTCTCACAAGGTCACTCCTAACAGGGTGCAGTCGGATCCTAACAAGTCTTATCATTAAATCCTCTAACCAGGTGACACATTAACTTGTGTTTGCAAATCCTAGTAATGTGGGTAGCTCCTAACAGTTGTCATAGGCCTTACTATATATCTCTTAACCAAGCTTAGACACTCCTAACAGGGTGTGCCCCTAACCGGGTGTTGTAGACCTTAACCGATTAGATCTCTATACTGTCGATAGTGGATCTTTGTGGGTACTAACTCCCACTGTGGTTTTTCCCATTTGGGTTTTCCACGTATAACCTCTTGTGTCATGTGGTTTATACTTTATGTGGTGATTGCTTACTTGGTGTTATTTCTTATATGCCTATTGAGTTTTAAGCTAGTGAAATTGATAATCAGATTTGTATTATTTTTACTTGCACTGATTCACCCCCCCCAGCTCTCAGTGCCTTATAAGTTCATCAATTGGTATCAGAGAATAACTTCCTTAAGGCCTAACCTCTTGGAAGGGATCTCTAATTCTAAGGCAAATATGGGGGAAGGAATGAGTTATAGAGAGATGGCTAGGAAACTTGTAGAAACCATGGAAGACCTAGAAACCCTAAGTGGCAAGTATAAGGCATCACTAGCTAAAAGGAAAGAACTGACTGAACAATTGTTGGAGATCAATGAAAGAAACTCTTCTGATGGAGAAAACATAGATGCATTGGTTGAGAAAAAGGAGAAACTAAATGGTGAGAAAATCAACCTAAGGAGAGAGTTTGAAGCCCTTAAAATCCAGATGAGTCAAGAACTTGAAGCTAGGAGGGCAGCTAAAGACAAGATCAAAGAGAAAAATGATGAGATCTTTAAGATAAATCAGGAAAATGGAACTCTATATGCACACTGGCATGAGGAGAAAGAAGAAATCAAAGCAGATCTTGATATGGCAATGTCTCTTAGAGAGACTCTTATGAAGCAGAATGAAGATCCTATTAAAGAGCTTGCAGAAGCTAATGAGAAGCTTGCAAAATTCAACAAGAGTTCTACCATGCTGGATGAATAGATCCAATCTTAGAGGATGAATGGTGATACATCTGGGTTAGGATACAATACATTTGAGAAAGGAGAACCTTCTGGTACCAAGAGCAACATGCATGAAGGTAAAATAGCTCCTAAGGCTCACAAACCTATTAGTAAGAAAGCTTACAAACCTGTTTGTTTTAATTGTCAGAAACCAGGACATATTGCTAATGTTTGTAGAAGCAGATTTGATGCTAATACTAGTTATAGACCTACTACTAGATATGTGCCTAGAAAATTTGAGGGTTACTATTATACATGCAACATGTATGGGCATAGATCTATCAAATGCAGGTATGGAGTTAATAATCCAACACCTCATATGAATCCAAGATCTCTTGGTGATTGGATAAGGAATTCCAATGAGTGGAGAAGCACTAATTGGCAAAGACCCTATGTTAACTAGTCTAGTCCCTATGAGATGGAGAGAAGAGTTAATGTGATTTGTTCAATCTATAACATTTATGGACATGTGGAAATGAACTGTAGAAGAAGGACAGGTAGAGGAAATGCAAGACCATGGAGAGTATCTAGAATGGCATGTTATCATTGTAACAAACCGAGACACATTGCTAAGTTTAGTAGAATGCGGAAGAACCAACCATTGAATCATTCTACAGACCGGAAAGGAAAGAAGAAAGTTGATATTAAAGAAACCAGAGCTAAGATGGATAGAATCTAGAAGAAGAGTGATGACAAACAATTTGAGGAATCAAAATTCTTCACCTAGTATGGAGAATCCATCACCTACAAACTAAGTTGTTTCTGCAACTTGGGGTGTACATATTGTCAAATAATGAGATGAACCCCTAGATGAAGTACTATAAGTTAAATCTGCATATTTTGATGCATTTTGATGTTTATAAGTCTTTTTGAATCATAACTAGTAAATAAAATTCAGTTTTAGCAACTGGTAATAGGCTTAAGACTGTTTTAAGGAATTTTAGGGTTTTTGTCGGTTAAAGCATTTAATGCGGTAGATAGAAAGCAAATAAAAGGAAAATTTTGAATTTCATTTCTCACATTGCGATCTTGAGAGCATTTGGCGAGCGATCGGAGAAAAGAAAGTTTGTGACTATAGCATTTAGTGTGTTTAGCAGAGATTTGAGGTGATCAGAAGTGCATTTTGTATCGGTGAACGGTGTTGAAGGTTTTGAGGTGTGAAACCCTAGTTCAGAAGCAGGAAAGGTATTTATTAGTAAAATCTTACTCTTTGCTTCGATATTTTGCATATTTTAGTATGGATTCTCTGCATCTTATTGATGTGACCGAGAGGCCACGACCGGAGTTCAAACGTCATCTTTTCAAATCAGAGGAAACAGACCTTGTCGGTGCCCTATCTAGTGTATCATATGGAGTTTTGCACATAGAAGATGTTAGATCATTTTATCACTACAAACTAGAGGACATGGGTGTATCAGTTATTCATTACCAGTATAAATCATTGTGTGATAACCAAGGCATATTGAAAGAACAATTTAAGAATGTCACCGAGAAAGGGTTCCATCATGCAATCAACTTCATTAATGATTTTGATAACAAGTTAGTTAGATTCATTATCAATTTATGTGGTTGGATCAACCACATAAAATAACCAAGGAAGTCATCCATGTAGTAACTGGATTTTGCTCAACCGATGAAGTATCTTTACTCAAATCAGTACCCAAGAATGATGTGGAGAAGTTGACAAGATCAAAATGGGATGATAGAGCCATGATAGTAAACAACATCAATGATCCAGCTGTGAAATATGCTTCTATGGTGATCAGGTATAGGATTTATTATTCAAGCAGAATGAACATCATACTGACAATAGCTATTCATATTGCCTAACGGATGGTAAAAGAGAAAATTGATTATGATTTGGTAGAGGTACTAAGAAGCCAATTGATGGTGAATCTAGAAGTTGTGAAAAAAGACAAGAAGCTGAGATTCAAATTTGGTCAATTGATTTTAGGTTTATTCTTCTATTTTCAAAACTATTTCCCCGATATTGGAGATGCTCAATGGATTGAAGGTACCCCTGCACTACTACAGATGAAGAACATCATTAGGATGCTGAAGGATAAGTTTGATAATATTTCTTGGGGTTACTTCAAGGATTTTCAAAAGAAAATGCATGCTAGAGAGCGTATACCGGCAGAAGTAGTTAACCAGTATGAGAAAACAATGTGTTTCATGGTGGATACAGACACTTGTATGATGGAAGTAGTTATCCCTAGAACCACATGGGTATTACCTAGGGAATATGAGGTAGACAAGTATCTACTCATTTCTTATGTTGATCATCTATTAGAGCAACCGGCCAATACCACTGCAGGGAGATTTGAGACATACAAAGAAAAATCACTACAAGTCCACTTTGAGCTACAAAGACCAGTGATTGAAAAGAAGATAAGAAAGGAGGTAGAAGCATTCACTGCGTAGGAAGGATTTACAAAAGAGAAGATAGAAGAAGCTAGGGCAAAGTACGCAACAGAGCAAGGTGAAGAATCTAGTGTACCTACTGGTACCCCTACTAGTAAGACTAGAGCTGCAAAATCTAAAGCAGCTAGAAAAGAAGATGGAAGAAGAAATCTCAGAGAAACCGGCTGAATCACAAAGAGGTACACCATCTAAAATTTAGTTCCGGAGAAAGCAGAAAATTATTGATCCACCTGCTGCACCAATACAAACCAGAAAGAGCAAGAAGCAACAAGCCCACAAACTGGGAAATGATGAAGAGGCTACAAAATTAGATGAGGATAAAAGAGCACTTAGAGAAAGTGTTAAGAAGAATAAGGCAACCGGTAAGGGCAAACCACATAAGAAACCATTTACATTAGAAGACTCTTTCAATAGGATGGTCCAAATAATTAAGGATTATGGGATATACAAAGGTTCAAACACATTGTGTATTCATCTATCTGAAAGTCAACAAGGGAGATTGAAGATGCAGTCATCTTCAGTATGAATAAATTTAGTAGAGCCCTCATTGAGATACAAGGGAAGATTCCAAATTCTATGTATAACTTAATTGATGCAAGGTGGCAGGCTACCATTAGCCAAGACAAAGAATTCATTGACTATATATTTAATCACCTGCAACCAGAAGCAAGTGAAGAAGAAATTGAAACAATAAAGATCAATGCAAAAGCATCATTCAGATCCAAAAAGAGATTAAGAAGAATGTTAATAGGAGAGACCAAATCAATCCAGAAGGAGACTAAGACTTTGATCAAGAAGGCTTTAGGTCTCATCCCGAAAGAAGAGGAAAAACAAGCTGAGTAAGATAGTTCTGAAAAGTTCAAGGCAAAAGAACTTCCTAAAGGTGTTAAGATCACATATTTTGAACTAGATAACAATTATATGCAAGATGATCCTATTGATACTGAACTGAAGATCATTCTTGATGATAACATCAAAGACAATGTTGATAATGTTGTTGATAATATAGATGTATTTGATGTTGATGTTCAAAATGTTTAAACAACATGAGCAACAAGATGAACAAGTAGAGAATAAATCTGAAGAAAAGAGCTCTGATGAGCCACTGGTGAACACATAGCCTAATGATACTCAAACCCCACCGGTAAGTGTAAATGTAGATATTGATGATAGTCAAAAGGAAAATACTGAAGAAAAGAAGGATGAGGAAGCACCGGTGAATGAAAAAAATGTGGAAACTCAACCACCACCAGTCAATGAAACCACTGAAGAAGAGAAGATAGAAGAAGATAAGACCAAGAAGGAGAAAATAAAGAAAGAAAAGACAGAGAAAAAACAAAGGAGAAGAAAATAATTGATGATGATGATGATGATGACTTGGTTAGTATTAAAGGACCTTTTGATATGAACAATCTGAGTTCTTCTCAATTGATGAAGATTGAAACAACAATGCACTCTAGAGCTCAAAAGAAGAGAATGGAGGAACAACAGAGAGATGCAAAAACAATAAGGACAACAGTTGATATTTTATCTAGTCTCCTACCAGAGACTAATAATGAAAGTTTTTTTACTCCCATTGACAAACTTGGATAGTTGGTTACCGATGTCGGAGATCAACTCAAGACTTTTGAAGATGTAGCATACATATTAGTTGAAAAGGACTACAAGAAGAAAAGGATAGAACAACTGAGGTCTGAGATAGATAAAGGTAAGGTAGCACTCATGGTTAATAAAGACTTGTTGAAGAATGGACTAGAAACTAGAGGAAAGATTTTGGCTACTGTTTCAAAATTCTCATTGTTTTGTGTTGATTTGAAGGAGAAAAGGGAAGATGCTGAGAAAGAACTTGAAATATTGAGTGAAACATTTGGGCCACTGAATGACTCAGCTATTGATTTTGGTAGATCAGTTGTAGAACTCCATCACAAACTTGAGGTGTGTAAGATCATTAAAGGAGCTCCAGACTCAACTGATTCCTAAAGTGGAAATTTTACAGTGAGCATACAAGGAGTCAGAGGCTATTTTGGCTACACCTAAAATGAGCACAATTGATGCAATAGAGGAATTAGCAGGACAGATAAAGACACATGTTGAGATCACCGACACACTATTAGAGACATGGGATAATGATCTCAAATAGTTGAAGTTTCATTTCAGTGACGCTTTTTCTAAAACTGCTTTGTAAAGACTTTATGACTCTTATATATATATATATGCTCTGATAAAAAATTTGATGTACAATGTATATATCTTTCATGTATTTTTACTTCTTCTTTGGAATTGTCTTCAAAGGGGGAGTAATAGTTAAGGGTCAATCAAAATTTTGTATGTAATGTAAAGGGGACAAATAGGAGTCTCTTTCATTTTTGTTTGATAGAATGCAATTACTAAGGGGGAGTACATGTCATATAGTCAATTTTTGTATTGCACACTTAGTTGACAAAAAAAAAATTCTAAGTGTTGCCATCAATGCCAAAGGGGGAGAATGTTGGCATTTGATCTAAATCGGTAATGTGTGTTTGCTTGATGCAACTAGTACATGTTTGTTTTGTAAAGAGATTAGATTGTCATATGATGACTATGTTGTATGTTGTCATTGATGGCAACTATGTTTCTATAGTCATCTGAGTCCTACAATTCAACTGGTAAGGCTTAACCGATAAGCAGAGACATTTTTTATCAGAACCGGTAATTAGGACTTTAGCCGGTAAAAGACAGATAGAATAATATTCTAACAACTGATACATGAAATTTATGAAGAATGGGATGATGTGGTTTTGCAGCAGCAAAGAAGACTGGTAGATGAAGTTATGTTCATGACCGCATGTGGTGATTTGATCAAGTGAACGAGATTTGATTGAAAAAGGAAGTATTCTGATGGACTCTTAACTGGTAGTGATGAAAATCACTTAGATCAGTAAAACGACACAAAATTGGATTTGTTATGTCGGTGGCTGACATAACCAAGGCGTGCAATGCAAGATTGTCTAGATACATTGAACCTAGGGAATTGTTCAAAGGTTCTAGCCAACCTAATAATTTTTTTAAGATGTGTGATGAGGTATGAAGGTATATATGTGTATGAGCTTGAATGTGTAAGTAATCATTAGAGAATTTTGTCTTTCTAATAGTGTGGTGATCAGAGGAGTTGTGAGATGAAGTATATGTGATGTTGTAATGTTCTTAAGTGGATCTTATCAGATAGTGATTGTGTTATACTGAGATCATTTGAACTTGTTGTCTCCTTAACAGTTACAGGAAGAAAATCCTCTCACAGGGTCACTCCTAATAGGGTGCAGTCAGATCCTAACAGGTCTGATCATTAAATCCTCTAACCAGGTGACACATTAACTTGTGTTTGCAAATCCCAGTAATGTGGGTAGCTCCTAAAAGGGATAGTCCTCACATGCCTTATTGTATAGCTCTTAATTGGGCTTAGACACTCCTAACAAGGTGTGCCCCTAACCGGGTGTTGTAGACCTTAACCGGTCAGATCTCTATACTGTAGATAGTGGATATTTGTGGTTACTAACTCCCACCGTGGTTTTTCCCATTTGGGTTTTCCACGGACATAACCTCTTGTGTCATGTGGTGATTTCTTACTTGGTGTTATTTTTTATATTCCTATTGAGTAATAAGTTGGTGAAATTGATAATCAAATTTGTATTGCTTTTACTTGCAGTGATTCACCCCCCTCCCCCCTCTCAATGCCTTATAAGTCCATCACTAGGATGGGACACAATTTTACCAACACAAGGGAATTTGATGCATTTTTTTTTCAAACTAGGGCCAGGGATATCAATGGGGTTGTCTTGGGGTAGAGTAGAAGGGTGAAGAACTTCATGCACAACAATTTGCCTAGGGGGGCATAAAGCTAGGTGAAAATGGTAAAAGCAAAAAATCAAGCCTTGATGGAGCAGGACAGGCTTCTTTTTCTAGCTCTTGGCACTCTCAACAACCTCATTCACCGAACATTCTACCAAATTGAGAAGGAAAAAATGAAAAGAAATGAGGCTACAATTCCTAAAGTGATTGAGAAATAGCAAATGATAAAAGTAAAAGGTTTTAAATCTTCCTTCTAGGGTAAAATACTTCATGATCATTAGACATACTTGGTTCTAGGGGAACGATAATTTCTTTCTGTCAAACCCACCATACAGCTTCACAAGGCTCTTGTTTCCTCTGAAAAATTGGGTGAGGCTCTTCTTGTCAAAGATACGACTTGGTTTTTTCCATTTCCTACCCCTAGTTGGCAATCCCATAGCCTAGGTGATGACCTCTTCATTAACCTCAAAGGAAATTCCCCCCCACTGAAGCCCTCGTATCAACCCTAGAAGTAGCAAACTGAATAGAGAGGCCCTCATCATAGCCATTACTACTCTCAATAAACTAGGACATACCACCCTCATAACACATGCTAGACTATGGAATCATTTTTGAACTTGTCATGTTTTCTTGGCACTATGTGAACCCTGTCCCCGCCCATTCTATCGCACTCAATCATAATAGCAGAAAGGCCCACACAATTTTTTTAAAAAAAACCCAAGTTGTATTGCAAGAGAAGGAAAGAATAAATAACTAGAAAATGTTATAATCATTAAAATTTGTGCTAACACCATCCACCAAGCTCTCTGTCCTTGTCATAAAATCTCACTCATGTGGACAACACTCTCTTTTATGAAAAATCAATGTGGCCCAGATCACCAAATCTTTCCTTGGATTTCCTAAATTTGAAATGTTTCGAATTTCACCTTTTTCATCCCATCATGATGTCAACTCATCATTGGTGCCTCTTTCAAGATATTCACATGGTCTATGTGTTTCCAGGTTATCCACCTCAACATATTGTATGGGGACCCCTCCACATAATCATACCCTACCTTGGGCCCTTTCCGCCTTCTAAGCCATTTCAAATTCGTACTCACACCATCATTTTCCCACCTTTGACCTACAGAGTGTTACAAATATGATGTTGATGGTGCTGATATGTTTGTCATGGTTGTCATTGATATAAATATGTGGTTTTTCTAAGTTGGTGATCTGGAATATGTTTCTTGGGTTATTTTTGGTACTTCGGAAGTTGTTCTCTAGATGATGTTGAGTGCTAAATGGTATTCGATAGTGTTGGTTGTGATATGGAATTCTATGTTTTTTGGATATGGTGTTGATTACTTGAATCCATGTTTATCTTGGCTTCATTCCTGTTTTGCTAAGATGAGATGTGGTGTTTTGGGTCTGGTTTGATTTGGAATTGGAGACTACGTAAAGACATTTATGTAGCATTGTGATGGATGTGTAATGTGTTGATCTGATCAATGAAGTGTGTTGTGGTGTGGTCCACTTCTCATTCTTTTCCACCATAGAAATGTTTAGTGTAGACCTATTTCAAATTATATTTGGCGGACTTGGAAGGTTATGTAATCAAGAGAATATTATAAGGATAATCAAAATGAATGAGGTGTTGAAGATATGTGAGATTGTAAAGCTAAATTCGACTGATGTTTGATGTGAGAAGTTGTGGGAAGGTGTGTAGTGCATTTTTTGACATCGGAGGTTGTTCCAATATTGTTGTTTGTGGGAATTGTTTCATAGTGGTGGATTCTCTTTTCTTTCTGTATCTTCCGACAGTGAGCATTTCTAGGCAGTAAGCCCTCCGGTAGTGAGCCACCTTTATAAAAACCACCTTAATCAGTGTCACCCTAACAAGTGTTATATATTGAGAACTAACATTCTCAGTGGTTTTTCCCTTCTTGGGTTTTCCATATCATATTTGGTGTTCATTGTGTATGTATGTGTGTGCTTTCATGATTACATCTATTCAGATTAAAATTATTAATAAGTTGGTTATTCTATATGTGTGAAATGATTAAAAGGTTTAATTGACAATTGATTCATCCCCCTCTCAATTGTCTGGGCATTCAACATAAAGCCATGATCAAAATAGTCCCTATTCAACAAAAATAATATGTAGAACATGGTAGTCCATAACCAGGAATTTTTAGACTCCATTCAAAAAATGATTTGCCTTACTCTCTCCCTTGAGGATATTTCTAACATATGGTGGGATACAATTGATATTCTCTCCAGCACCTAATACCATCAGTTTCAATACCCATAGCTGCCAAAGCATCCACAACCTTGTTACCCTCTCTATAGAAATGGACAATGTCAAACAAGTCCAGTCCTAGGATGAGTTTCCTAATATCCTCAATGATTCCTTCAATGAACCAACAAGATCTGTTATTTCCTTTCACCACTTTAATTAACAATTTTGAATCCCCTTTGATAACAAGAGTCTTGACACCAATAGAGAGAGAAAAATCCATTCCTCACAACAAGGCCATCCTGTCAGCCTGATGTTTGGTATGACAATTTAAATTACTAATAAATGCAATCTCCAAATCTGCATCGGTGGACCTAATGGCCCCACCTGCAACATCCTTGTCCCTCCTAGCAACACCATTAAAATTAATTTTATACCAACCTAGGATTGGTAGTTTCCATTTGGTGTTCCTCATTATCAATCTTTTGGAGTTGTCAAACTTAGAATAAGTATTTGGCAAGTCCTAGCTTCTTGGCATTTTGTCATCAAAGGGAGTAGGGGGTAGGATGGGCACTTCTATGCAGTGACTGTATATAGTGAAAATGGATAGTGAAACTAACAATATTGAAAGACTAACAAGGATCAGCCACAAAACCCTAGCCTAACAATGAAACGCATCCACCATACACAAATGAAGATACCTAAGACCATGCAAATAAACAAAATAAACCAAGATATACTATTCACATGTCTAGTAGGGTTTCAATCTCCATTGATCTTGTTTGATATATTTGCTCTCAAATTTTATGTGTGCACAAGAGCTCAACAAAGCACGGAAATGTGGTTAATAGCTTGATCGCAAGAAGTCTTGATTGCATAAGAGATTTGATAATTAGATTATTAGGGTTGAAAAGGAAGCAGAGAATCCTCTTATATAGATGACACTGTAAGAAATGGAGGGATAAGATTAAGAGGTGTAAAGATAAATGGTCGGCTAGGATTAAAGGGTAAGTAGAGGAAATAAGAAAATAATGAGAGGGTAGGTAGTGTAGGAACTAAGAGATGAGTGACATGTGTCATAGGTAGAAAAGGCTAATGAATTAATTAAATAAATAAAGATTTATTTAATTAACAGAAGAAGTGGGGCCAATTAAATAAATAAAAGTATTTATTTAAATGAGGAAAGACTTAGAAGAGGATTAATGAAATATAGATTTATTTAATTAATAGAAGACTTAGGATAAAATAATTAAATAAAAAAAAAATTATTTAATTAGATAGGAAAATTTTAGGTGTCTATAGTGACCGATAAGTTTTACTTGAGCAACTGATAGAGGATTCTGAAAACCACCTCAACCGAGTTCTCCTCCCCCCTAAAGATTTTGTTGTTCCTTTACTTCCACAAGCTCCATCCCATATGGTGGGGATAAACCTTTAGAGTTGTCTGACCAAAGGGTTGTGGGTAGGTCCCCATCATTCAGTGACAAATTGTTGAAGGGAACTATTCCAAGCTCAATAAATCTCTAGATTCACCAACTTTTTGCCAAAGCTTGTGAGAAAAATCACACAAAGGGATGGTCTCTTCATCCTGTTTACATAGAGTTAGATCCTTCCAACCATTAAAGGAGGTAAGATAATCCACAACCAGAGTACTGAAAAACTTTCTAGCATTATCATAGAGGCACCTAGAATTTTGATTAGAAGTCAAAGGCTTGTCCCAAATACACATATCCTCCTTGAACTGGATTATGCGCCCATTCCCAACTTGCCATTTCAATCCCGATTGAATGAGATTCCCACACTTGAGAATATTATTCCATATTTTTTATCGACTTGGGAATCCAGTAGTAAAGACGGTTTTGAGAAAATTCTCAAAGTTAAGATATTTGGCTCCCATAATTTTGCACCAATCTGAATTGATGACTGCAAGTTTTCATCCCATCTTAGAAATAAGTGCTTTTTTAATAGTGGTTAATTTTTTTATTCCTAGTCCTCTCAAGTTCTTGGGTTTGTAGACCATCTCCCAATTGACAAGGGCCATTCTCTTTTTTTCCTCCATACCTATCTAGAGAAAGGTCCTTTGGATTCTTTCAAGTTTTTCTACCATGGAACACAAAATACCTTGTGTTCTACTCTAGTATTTTCCCTACCTAATTTTCACAAATCCTTCATTTGATAATTTGAAGCCCCTAACACAAATGTAGATTTCGTATTGATGCAAGGAGTATATCCCCTAGAATTCCTAGTCAACAAGTAACTTACTATGTACAATCTACATAAATGAACATATCAAAAAAAATGTTGTTTATCCTCCATATTATCTAAAAATGACATCCTAGCATATTGAGCCAAAAAATCCAAAGAACAATATAATATAATAGATTTTTCTTTTGTAGAAAAGGATGTCCTTGTTGGTTATTTGAGTTGTAGATACCAAATCACTAAGATTGGATAACCTCCCAATTGTTAGGGGTGTCAAATATGGGAAGAACACCATGAAACTTGTGATCAAGTTGGAAAACTAAGAAAAAAATGTTGGGGTGGGTAGGATCTTCAATTTTGACTCTACTAAACCAAGTGGGATTTCCTAAGTTGTTACAATAGATATCACAATTTAAACTAAACATTTACCTCAATACAAACCATGCCTATTGTTTCTAAAGGGTAAATTCAGTCATAAATAGCATAATCAGATTATAAGAGAGAATCACAACTCTAATCTAATAAAAAATACTCCTAAATGACAATGAAATAATGTTAAACCAATTGAATAATGAAAATGAAATCTAATTTAAAGTCCCTCAATTGATGTAACAACGCTTCCATTGCTCTTCTCAGAATTGTGGATGTAGGTGGCTCTCAGGTGTTGCACTAGGATTTCCTGCATAAGATAGATAATTGCTTTGAAGATTATAATTCTGTGATTCTAGATTGAATTGAGAAAATGATCTTCTGTTTATATATTTTCAGGTGAGATGGGAGGTTAAATTGAACTGAAGTGTTGATTGATAGTTCACTGATTTTTATTGATCAGTTAAGTGAATTTATTGATCTGTTAATAGGATAGATTGATTTGTTAACTCATTTGATTGATCAGTGGACTGAATTGATTGAGGAGAAGACTGAATTGATTGATTAGTCAAAAAAGGTGATTTGGAGTGAAAAGGGGAGATTGGACAATTAACCGATTTGATCAATAAGTCATGATTTTGAACATGTGTTGTAGGAATTTGAATTGAAATTCATTTTCATTTTAATTTGAATTTGAATTTAGATTTTTGAATGCTGAAATGCACATGAAATTTACTGAAATTCATTGAAATTCAGATTTGGTGAAATGTGAATTTGGGAGAAATGAAATTAATTGGAATGAGTTGAAATTTGAATTTGAAGATTTGGAGGAATGAATGAATTAATTAATTAATTAATTTCAATGAAATTATTTAATCTTTTGAAATGGGATTAATTAAAAAATAAAGTATATTTAATTAAGGGAATTAATCGTAATTAATTAAATAATTAAAAATTAATTAATATTTGAGAAAGGGGTTTGATGATTAATTGATTAAAGGATAGAAATTGATTAATTAATGAGATGGATGATGATGATTAAGTTAGAAGAATAAGATCAATTAGATTAATTAAATAATTAAATAATTATTTGACTAATAGGACAAAAAATTAGTACATGATCAATGAGACATTTTTAGGTGTCTACATTTGCCCCTATTTGAGACAATGTCGAAACGACATTGTTTCAAAGAAAACAAAGAAAATTTTGCCCTAGTATGCCTCGATAATGGAGGTAGGATGCCCCCTCGAGAGATTTTTTATGCATTGAAGGCATGAATGATACCTCGAAAGAAGAAGAATGTTAGATGAAAGAAGAAGAATGATTAACTTGATGATGCAAATGAGTTTGATTAGGTAGAAGAAAGGTTGGAGTGATTTGTAGATTGATTGATTGGATTGATTAAATTGATAGGATTGATTTGATTTAATTGATTGATAGGATAAAGATAAATTCTAGTTTTAGGAAGGTCACATCCTGTATGAGACAAAGATGATCAACATGTCTAGTTTCAGGAAGGATACTGTATGCGGGAAAAGTGGGCGAATAAAACTTAATATGTAAAAATTTATTAGAATACTAGTCCACACACACACACAGGACTTCTTGATGCAAGCTATGGAGTAACGTAGTGTTACTCAGCTTCCCAAGGAGGGTCCCATGGTTCTCTATCTCACAATGTCCCTCAAACCAACGTTTTTGCTCTCAGATTACTGAGCAAAATGGTTTAGGGATGGCAAATATGAGAACGAGATATGCTTTTGCTTGATTTTAGTATGAGATGTGTTGTAAGCTATGTATGATGCTTAAAATGCAATAAACTAGCTATAAGATGACAAGATTAGTATAAATACTATCCTAGCATACTATATTTAGTCTATAATTGAACTAAAATGATAAAGAAAGTAATCTAAGCATGCATATTAGTCTAATTTATGATCTAAAAGAGGCTAAATGATGAGCATATATGAAATGAAAGCTTGAAAGAATTTGAGCATAAGTGTGATGCTTCAAATTTGAAAGATGATTGTTAAGAATGGAGGAATGAGAGCTCTATTTATAGAAAAAACAGGGCAATGGATGGTCAGGATTGAAAGGTTTAATCAAGGGCTAGGTTTGAAAGTTGGGGATCCATGTGCACAATTTGCACCAATGACATGGTGACAAGTGTCAACATAGGATTGGGTTGAGAGAAGAGGTTGGAGGCATTAAAGGCCTGAGAAGACCTCATGGTTATCTAAAGGCTAAGGGTCAAGTCTAAGTTAGGATTACCCAATGGATTAAGATTTAATCTAAGGATAAACCTTTGTGTAAATGATTAAGAGATAATCATGGTCAAAGCATTAAAGGCCTGATGAGACCCTTGGGTTGGATAGAGGTTGAGTCAAAACAAATGTTTTAACCATGTGGGAAGGTTTGAATTAACCATTAATGGTTATTGGAGACTTTAGGGATTAAGTGGTTGAAGGTTGGAAGCCTTTAATGGTTTTCAAAGACTTTAAGGGTTTTAGTGGTTGAAGGTTGAAAACCTTCAATGGTTATCAAAGACTTTAAGGTTTTTGAGAAGTGACTTCCCTTTGCTTAGGGATGTGACAAAGTTTAGAGGAGGGGTTAGGTTAATTAGAAGCAATTAGAAGATTCTAGAAGGGGTTAGAAAGGGATTTAGGAAGGCAAGTGGGAGATGTAGGATTTTGCAAGTGGATGGAGGGATAATAGGATTTAATTGAATTAAATGATTTTCATTCAATTTGGTTGCAATTTGGAGGAATTAAATAAATTAGATTTATTCAATTTGGGATAACTATTTAATTAAATTTGAATTTAATTAAAAGTGGCTAGGGGGATTTAATTGAATAAAATGATTTATTCATTAAATGGGTATAGTGAATTTAATTTAAATAAATTGAGTAATTTACTTAATTAAATAGAGGAATGTGGATAATTTAATTAAATTGGATTTAATCAAATAGAGAAATGAACATAAAATATTCATTTAGGAATATGGTCATTTTTATACGTCTACATTTTGCCCCTCTTTGAAGTGACGTGTGTGCACATGTTATTTCAAAGAAAAATGATGTGTTTTTGTGATTTATGATCAAATGCAATTTTTGTGTCGCTCTTTTGATTTGCCAGTGATGCCCCAGATTTGATGTGATGCCCCAAATTCGATATTTGATGTGATGCCCCCTCGGGAGATGAATCAATTTTTTTATTTTCTTTTGAAAATTTTTGATTTAAATTGATGAAGTTCGTATGATGTGTAGGATTCCGTGCTGGTAGAAAGTGTGTAAATTGATTCATCTCCCGATAAATTACATCTGATTTGGTATAGGGGAGACCGCGACCATATTACAGGTCCAGTTGGCTAACCCTAATTTTATTTTCCTCTTATAAAAGGGGAAAAGGGGTCGATTTAAAGTCATTTGTGCTTTATTGACTTTGAAGAAAAGAGAATTTGGTCTGGAGAGAAAATGCCTATTCCTTATCACAGACACCATTTCGAGCGCGTTCGGAGGTACCGGAGACCAGTAGCGCGTGGACCACCAGTAAGTCAACCTTTTTGACCCCTTTTGAATTTTTCATTTTGTCGTTTTCAGGTGTTTTTTGATTTTTAAACTTCGGGTTTTTTGTTTTAGCGTGTATAGGGTCAACAGCAGTACATACGAAATGTAGAATAGCGCATCAGATTTAAATTTAAAAGTTGCGTCCGAAATTTTTTTTCTAGCGCATAGAATCTGTAGTTTAGCGCGTATAGATAAAATAGCGCATACAAAGGCTCAGGTAGCGCGTAGGGGAAACAGGGTAGCGCGTAGGTATCACCTAGCGCATAAGAGCTGCCGAAGTTCGCATAGGCAAAGGGGTTTAGCGCGTAGGATTAACCTAGCGCATAGGGCTAAAAGGGAAGCGCCTAGGAGGGATAGAGTAGCGCGTAGATAGGTTCTAGCGCATAGGACAGAGTAGGTAGCGCAACGGAAGAAAAGAGTACTGCGTAGATATATTCTAGCGCATAGGCCAAATAGGTTAGCGCGTAGGACAAGCAGCCTAGCGCGTGGGTTTGTTTTAGCGCAATGAAGGTCTGTTTTAGCGCATCCAAGAAAATTTGCAGTTTTGGCTGAGTTTGAAAAGTTGTGTTTTTGTGTGTCTGTCATGTTTTTGATGCATTTATCCAAGATGAGTATTTGTATAACTTGTTTTGATGTGCAATTTTCCAAGTTATGTATAGATTATCAAGCTGTTGTTTTGATCAAAAAATGATGTATTTGCGTTTGTTTGTTTCAAGTTCAATGTGTATGAAAGCCTGAGTTGTGTTACAAGCGGATATGGGTTGGAAACTTGAGTTGTTTTACAAGTTTTGATATGGGTGGGAAACTTGAGTTGTTTTACAAGTTTATGTGATTTTGGTACTTGAGTTGTTTTACAAGTTTTGATATGGTTTTTGAAGAACTTGAGTTGTGTTACAAGTTGATATGAAATGATAGGATTTTGAACTTTGATTGCAGATGAGCAAATTGTTTCATGTTGTTGATGTAAGTTTTATTTTGATATCTTTGTGTTGATATGGAAACTGATATTGGATTTATTTTTGTTTGTCGACAGGAGCGATTAGGTATCATGCAGTCAAGGAAGAGATTCCTGAGACCATGGACGCTGATACCACATCTGTCACAGGCAGACTTGGACATTATAGAGAGATGTGGATTGTCCTCTTTGCTAGATATGCCTCGGTTTACTGTGAACCGGGGACTTTTGACAGCGTTGGCAGAGAGGTGGCATAGCGACACAAACACCTTTCATTTTGCCACTAGAGAGATGACAGTGACACCGGAGGATTGCTACCGGATTTTGCGGATTCCTGTGGTAGGGGCTATATTACCGTATGAGCAGATAGAGGAGGGCGGCACAGAGGCACTGCGCCGCATATTCCATGATGAGAGTGTCTGTGGTTATGAGATCCCTTGGCAGGAGTTCTTGGATCTGGATTATGCACCGCTACCATCGGTATTGGCAGGATTCATTGGAGGATTCTTTTGTCCTGATCACAGGTCAAAGGGATTTTCAGTAGGATGGGGGCTGGTCTTGAAGCAAATGGTGACACAGGGTTGGAGATTTGCATGGGGGTCAGTGATGTTGGCCCATCTTTACAGGAGTCTGCATGAGGTAGTATACCTTGGTTATGGGAGTTTATCAGCAGGTGTTACCCTATTACAGGTATGGTGCTGGGAGCACATCCCAGTAGCGAGGCCATTGGCAGACAGAGATAGGCCTGTAGGCGCAGCATACGCCTATGGATATAGAGGCCTAGTTGTCCAGCGTAAGCTAGGCAAACTAGAGCACTGGAGGAGAGTGTTCGATGACATAGATACGGTCACCTGGAGACCGTATACAGACTGCGAGGTATGGGCTGAGGATGGTATGGAGATGCCTTTCATTTTCATGACGAGGTATCTGATTGGGAGGACTCCATTCATTATTGAGCGGTTTTTGGTTACCCGAGTTTTGCGGCAGTTCGGGAGGCAGCAGGGGATTCCACAGGGAGCGTGCTTGTATGCACGGCGGCAGCAGGATGTGGCCGATTGGGGGCCGACTATTGATAGTGTCATGGCCATAGAGGAGTTTACAGGGTTAGCTGGACAGGTCTGGGACTATGCCCCAGAGATACAGGATGCCGGGATGATAGAGGAGTTCGCCTGTTTGTTTACTGCGCGGGCAGTGGCGAGGATCTTAGATCCCGAGGAGATGAGGTCAGCATTTGATTCGGATGGAGAGGAGGGGGGAGATGATGGAGATGATGGAGGAGGTAGACGAGCCAGGGGGAGGCAGGGTGGCAGAGGTGTGCAGAGGGCAGTACGGCAGCGTAGGATTGAGAGGGGGAGAGGAGGTTTGGCCATTGGAGCCGGAAGAGATGGGAGAGTGACAGAAGTTTTGGTGGCAGTGGGGGGTGAGGAGGAGATGGTGAGACCAGCTCAGAGGAGGAGGGTAGATATACTCCCACCTCCAGTACCGAGGACAGGGCAAGTGGGAGGGGTTCCTCTAGCACAGGGACCATTGCGGGTTCAAGTGCCGGGTCATGTAGAGGATGCACAGATCTGGACCCTACAGATTACTGTGCAGTAGCTGCAGGCACAGATTTTGACCTATTAGTGGCAGATTTCGCAGTTGACCATTGAGAGAGATATGGAGATAGAGCGGCGAGGTCGAGCGGAGGAGGCCTTGGCGAGTGTACAGAGAGCAGCGGCGGGTGGTCCATTGAGAGACACCCTGAGAGAGCTGACACGAAGAGTACAGGAGGTTGAGTATTATAGGCGGCATTATGAGGATGCAGTACCCAGAGAGCGACGTGTAGAGAGTTTTGCACAGTCGAGATCGTGTCGATCTCGAACTGCCGGGACACGATCTGAGAGCCGAGGAGTGACAGGGCCAGCGAGACAGGACCCTCCTGCAGATCCAGGGGCGAGTGTATCTGGAGCTAGGCAGGATCCTCTTGGAGATCCAAGGGCAGGTGCATCCGGAGCGAGACCATCTCCATCAGGGGATAGTCACACTTGACAGACATGGCCTCCATTGTATTTTTGGATCTTTGCATACTTTGTACTGGACATATTTTTGAGACACATTTTGTAGTTTTTGATCATTTTTTGAGAGATATATATATATACAGAGCACCATTTTTGATCGATGTGATGTGTTTATGGATGCATTATATGTGTGCTACTTCCTTTCATATGATGATGTAATGTTTACATATATGATGTAATGTGTGATGCAGGATGTATGTTTTTATATGCTATGAGATGTATCTTGAAAATGAGATGTATGATTTAATATGCTGCGAGATATATCTTGAAAATGAGATGTATGATTTAATATGCTATTACATGTAATATGAAATGATGTAATAATGATATGGGATAATAGTGTAAAATGATGTGCGACTAATTGTAAAATGATATGCAACTAATTGTAACATAATATGCAACTAATTGTAAAATGAAATGCAACTAATTGTTTTTGGAGCATCTCTCATTCTGTATTTGCCATCCGATATAACCATTTATTTGCTTTCTTTGTAAATATCATCATGGAGCATTTATCGATTTTTGGATATGTTGAAAATTTATACAAGCATAATGGTATAATTGAACCATAATGACTTGAGTAAAATTTACATGATATTTGATTTTGCAAGATAGCACAAGCGTCAAGGTATAATTGAACCAGGACGACCTGAGTGCATATTGCGTAAACATACAAGATTAGATCATTTATATGCGTGAAACGGAATCAGGCCTTCAGTGATATGGATCACGTCTCGAGGCAAATATTCACACAGTACAAGTGATCGCCTCCCAGACAGAAGACTAAAAAATTTTTTGGAAGTTCCTCATGATCTCTGGCTTTGGAGCTTTTGATGAGATAAGGAGAAGATTCCAATTTATTTTAAAAAGTTCAAAATGCAAAATAATCAAGACTTTAATGTGATAATGCAACATTGAGTACTTCAGAAAATCATCCATCCTTGAGTTTTTTGTGTATTGTTTTTGTTTTGGTTGTTGCGATGAAGTGTAGTTGTGTTTGTTGGATGTCCTGTGTCTGAGGTTTTGCAATAGTTGGCATGTCTTGAATGTTTGTAAGTTTTTGAACAATTTAATGCCCCTAGCTGAGTGTACCTCGGGATATGATTATGTACAATGATTTCCAAGCCATGGTGGAATGCAGTAGATGAATAACTCAGGATAGTGACTACGCTAAGTATGTCCTGAATGGATATATGCTAAGTGTCGGGCGATGGCCGATAGTGTTTTGATGGATAAAATGGCATGGATATAGATAAAGGAGCCGGTTTTTCACAAGGGTGCCTATTTACCAGGTTTTCACCATTTGTTTTTATTGTACTTTGTATTTTTGCTTTTTCTGGATTTTTTTGATTTTTTTGATTTTTTTGTGTTTGTTTTTGGCTTTTTCCGTGCACTAGGCTACCTTAAGTATAGTACTTCTTCAGATGAATGTTGTTAGTTGGATCATCAAGCACATCTCCCTCAGAATTTGTGAGCTGATAGGCACCTGATCCATAAACTGAAATGATGACATAGGGACCCAACCAGTTAGGTTCAAATTTCCCTTTCTTTTCTCTATCTTGCTGATTTCTTGGATTTTCTTTTAAGACTAGATCACCAACTTTGAAGTTACGAGGAATGACCTTATGATTGTAGCTCCTGCACATGCGTTGCTGATATGCTTTGAGATGAGTATAAGCATGTTGGCATCTTTCATCTAATAGTTCCAGTTCTTGCAGTCGGTTAACTCGATACTCTTCATCTGGAATCAAACCTTTCAAAGAGACTCTAAGAGATGGAATTTCTACCTCCAAGGGTAAAATAGCCTTTGATCCATATACCAATGAATATGGTGTTGCCCCTGTAGGTGTGCGAATGCTGGTCCTATAGGCCCAAAGTGCTGGATTGAGTTGTACGTGCCAATCTTTGCCTGCATCATTCACTGTTTTCTTGAGAATTTTTAAGATTGTTTTGTTAGATGCTTCTGCTTGACCATTTCCCTGTGGGTAGTATGGCGTAGAAAACCAATGTTGGATTTTGAATTTTTCACATAGTTCCTGCACATCTTGGTTTTTGAAAGGTCGCCCATTATCTGTGACGATTGAACTTGGAATACCATATCTGTAGATCAGATAATTTAGGATAAAAGAGGCAATTTGTTTCCCAGTCACTGTGGTCATGGGAACTGCTTCGATCCTTTTGGTAAAGTATTCTGTTGGAGTTATAATGAACTTGTGTCCATTTGAAGATGAAGGATGTATTTTGCCTACCAGGTCCAATCACCACTGACAAAAGGGCCATGATGTTGTAAATGGTTGCAGTTCTTGTGCTGGTGCATGTATCGGATTGCCATGGATCTGGCATTTAGGACATTTCTTGGCAAAATGATATGAGTCTTTCTCCATTGTAGGCCAGTAGTATCCCATTCGTAGAAGCTTTTTAGCAAGAGTAGTGCCACTTGAATGTGTGCCACAAATACCTTCATGAAGCTCGTGTAAAGCTGAATCAGAATCATTACGATCAAGACAACGAAGAAGAGTACCATCTAGACCTCGACGATATAAGGTATCAGCGGTAAGGGTGTAACGGGCAGCTTGTCGGATAAAGTTACGTTTTTGGTTACGGGATTGGTCAATGGGTAAGATATTATGCTTGAGGTAGTCGTATATCGGTCCATATAGCGGAGAATCGAAACCAGTCAAGGCATAGATAACATGGGATTTGGAGTGGTCATAGGCGGGGGAGAACAGTTGCTCTACCAGGAACTCATAACGACTCTGTTGCTCAGGAATTTGTAGTAGCGAAGCGATTGTAGCCATTGCATCGGCTGCTTTGTTGTTCAACCTTGGTATTTGCTCAAAGGTGATGTGCACAAAATACTGTTTGAAGTCATCCACCATTCGTTTGTAAGGTAGTAGCTTGTTGTCCTTTGTCTGATAGTTGTTATTAATTTGATTAATGACCAGTTGTGAGTCTCCATAGACTTTTAACTCTATGATTTTCCATTCTACGGCCATTTTGATGCCGATGACTAGTGCTTCATATTCAGCCACATTATTTGTGCATGGAAACATAAGTCTGTATGATTTTGGCATAGTGTGTCCTTCAGGAGTGATGATAAAAATGCCGGCACCTGAACCATGTTGAGTATAGGATCCATCAAAGTATAGGGTCCATTGTTTAGTAGAAAGAACAAGTACATCCCTGTCTGGAAATTCAACCTCCATGGTTTGTTTGCCTGGTAGCGGTGCTTCGGCCAATTGATCTGCAATTGCTTGTCCTTTGATGGCTCATCTTTTTGTGTATTGGATGTCGAATTCACTGAGAATCATGACCCATTTAGCCAATCGCCCTGTAAGAGCGGCTTTGCTGAGTAGATATTTGAGAGGATCAATTTTTGCAACTAGCTTTATGGTGTGTGCTAGCATGTAATGTCAGAATTTCTGAGATGCAAAGACTACTGTTAGGCAAGCCTTTTCAATAAATGTATAGTTAAGCTCATAGCCATTCAATGTTCTACTGATGTAGTATATGGCACGTTCCTTTCCTTGTTGATCTTCTTGTGCCAATAGTGCCCCCAGTGAAATATCTGTTGTTGAGATATATAGAATAAGTGGCTTTTCGGCAACTGGTGGTACTAGAACTGGTGGATTTATCAGGTACTGTTTAATTTGGCAAAAAGATTCTTCACACTTAGCCTCCCATTTGAAGGGTACATTTTTGTGTAGCAAATGGTTAAATGGTAGACTTTTATCTGCGAGCTGAGCGATGAATCGCCGGATTGATTGAAGTCGTCCCTGTAGAGATCTGAGTTGACTGATATTTCATGGTGGTGGCATTTCCATGATGGCTTGTACCTTTGCTGGATCAACTTCAATACCTTTAGCTGATACTATGTAGCCTAGTAACTTGCCTGATGTAACCCCGAAGACACACTTCTTAGGGTTGAGTCAGACTTGGAATTTTTGCAATCGATCAAAGATCTTTGTTAGGATGCCGAGATGTTCAGCTCTGGTGAAGGATTTTGCTAGTAAATCATCCACATAGTCTTCCATAAATGTGTGCATCATATCATGGAAGATGGTTGTCATTGCTCTTTGATAAGTGGCCCCTGCATTCTTTAAGCCAAAAGGCATGACATTCCAACAGTACATCCCCCAAGGACAGGTGAATGCTGTTTTATCTTGATCTTCAGGAGCTATCTTAATTTGGTTATAACCTGAGAAACCATCCATTAGTGAGAGCATTGCATGGCCTGCTGTGAGATCTACAATTATGTCGATACTTGGCAGAGGAAAGTCATCTTTTGGAGAAGCTTTGTTAACGTCTCTGAAGTCAGTGCATATTCTGATACTACCATCCGGTTTTGATACTGGAACGATATTGGATATCCACTCTGCATAGTCAATGGGTCGGATGAATCCGACGTCTAATAATTTTTTTAGTTCAGTTTTGACCATGAGTGCCACCTGTGGATTCATCTTTCGTAGCTTTTGCTTGACTGGCTTAACTCTGGTAGAGATGGACAAGTGATGCATGATTAAGTGTGGATCTACTCCGGGCATATCAACATATGACCAAGCAAAGTTGATTTGTTGTTCTTTAAAGAAGATGACGAATGCCAATCTTTCTTCCGCTGTTAGAGATTCTGCAAGATGTATATTTCTGGCTGCTTCTGTGGTACCAATGTTGATTGATTGAGTGGGCTCAATCAATATGGGCGATCGCTCATGAAAGTGCTCAGGAAGGGTGTCAAGTCTCCCATCGTTAGGTGCCTTAAAAAGGTTTTCACCCTCCGATGCGTCCTTTATTTTTACTTTTTTATGATCTAGAGCTGCCATTGACTGGTTTTCAGCATTAGATTCATCATTTGATGCATTTTTGCGACTGAGAGACTTGGCACTCCCTGATTGATAGATATCATTATTCCATTCACTGGTAGAGTCTATTTCTGGATTTACGGTACATAGGTAATGGACAATAGATGCATCATCTGGGAAAATAGGTATATCACTTGTTTCAGGTTCATCCCAGTCGATTAGGTCAGGAAAGACAAGTGGTAAAGAATCGTTGGGTGGATCAAGTTCGGCTACCGTAAGTGTTAGGATAGAGTTTTCATCGTGCTGGGTTTTTGGTTTAAAGAAATTTAGGATTGCGTCGAGGTCCTCGATGGTATCATCTTCCACATAGATTTGTTCATAATGTTTCTGTTCACTTTCCGGAGCGTCATAGATATGTTGTGGTCCAAATTCAAGAGGTCTATCCTCTGCGTTATGTTCTTCCTGAGAAAGGGATATAGAATCAGTATCATCCAGGATATCAGTAGTAGCATTGGAGCAGGTACCCCATTCATATTCATTGGAATCTGTTTCATAGGCATCATCCCAGATTCTATCTGTGCTATAAACAGGGGTGTTGTATGGTGAAAACAAATCTTTGATGATGGATACTATTTTGATATTTTGTGTTGATTCTGTATCAGATCCATCCTCTACTTGCTGGATTTGTTCATAGACTGTGCTTCTTCGGGGAGTAATAACAGTATTTGAAGATGTCCTGATTTGTTCTTGAGATATTGGTGTTTGAATATGAGCTACTGCTGCAGATAGGGCCTTCTTATGACTTAGAAGTTTTTCCTGATGTAACTTCTGATCTTGACGTTCCCGTGCCTTGCGGATTGTTTCTGCTGATTCAAAAAGTGCTTCTTGCCAGGAGTCTTCTTTGTACTTCTTCTTTTCCTTCCATTGAGGTTTGATAGGTAGGTGAGGCGGCCGCTTTAATAGGAACGTGAGTTTAGAGCCCAATCCTGCTTTGTTTCTGCTAGGTTGTGAAGGAAGATTGATAGGTTCAGTAACTCCCTCTTTGCGTTTGCCAATAGGTCCTTTACCGTCATATCCCATTTGCTTCATGATTAAGTAGCCTTTTCCATACATGTGTGTTGGTAGCACAATGTCCAGAGCAGCTGCTCTATGATTTTCTTCTTCATCTTTGTATAACCAGCTAAGAATATCTTTGTCTTCTGATTCATGTGCTAGAGTACCCAATTGGATGAAAGTACCATCAAATTTAGTGATGGGCTGAGTAGCCAGTTGTGTTGATGTGGTAGGCAAACCATGCGATCTAGGTGAGGTGGGCAATTTTGCCAAACATAAAGGTTCCAAAGAGTATTCTCCCATGCCTTGGTCTTTGATTTGCATTTTCTGCTTGAAGTCTCCCCATAAGGAGTTGGATTTTGCTGTATATGGATCTGATGTTGAAGATTGTTGTTTTTCTCTATTATGAGGAACCAAACTATCCTGGGCTGCCCCCATTGCATTGCAATGTTGAAATGGATTATGATCAGCAGATATGGAGATTTCTTGTCCATCATAAGGAAACTTGACACACTGGTGATATGTAGAAGGGACTGCTTGCATTTCATGTATCCAGGGTCGTCCTAACAAAATATTGTAGTTTAGATCGATATCTAAGACTTGACAAATAGTATCCTTTTGTACTGGGCCCACTTGAATAGGTAATATGACTGTGCCTTTAGAGGACCGTTCCTCATCATCATATGCTTTTATGGTAATCTTTTTGCAAGGATCAATAGATTCTTCTGAGAAGCCTAATGCACGGATAAGCTTTAAAGTACAGATATTAAGGTCGGCTCCTCCATCTATTAGGACTCTCTTGACTCGGTGTTTGCAAACAATGACTTCAATATGGAGAGGGGTATTATGCGGATGACTCAATGAGGTATTGTCGTGCTCTGAGAAGGTGAGGTTGTGAGATCCTGTCATATGGGCGACCATGGCTTGAAATCTGTCTGTATCTAGATTTTGAGGTACATTTGTTTCCAATAATGCTTGCTCCAATATGTCTTTGTGCTTGGGTGATAGTTTTAATAATTCCAGGATAGATATCTGAGCTGGAGTCTTGCGTAGTTGGTTAACCAAGTCATATTGGATTTTAGGTGTGGTAGTTGTAGGTGCAGTATGTCCCTTCAAGACATATTTCTGAGTGCGGGTTCTTACATTGACAGATTCATGATCACGCTGATCTCGGATGGTGATGACATTTACTTGATGATCTTCAGCTGATATATGATTGATAGTGTTATTGTAAATGTGATTAATACGAGCTCTGCGTGTATCATTTGAAGTTGATGCTCCATCTTTGTTGTAATTTGGGAGAGGATTTTTGAAGGCGTCGTGATCATTATTTGTTTTGAGACCATCTACCGTTAAGTCACCTTGATCGATCATGTCCTGGATTATGTGTTTCAATCTCATACACTCGTTTGTTCTATGACCCTTGTTGCGATGGAAACCGCAATAGTGTGAATCATTCCACCAAGGTGGTTTGACTGGGGGTTCATAATTGTTGAGTGGTGGTAAAGAAAGAACCTTGTTTGCCAAAAGTTCTCTGAACGCGGATTCTAGTGATTGTCCCAGTGGTGTGAAGATACGCTTTTGGAAATTGTTTGTATTGTTGCGTGGATTGTTGTTAGGTCCTGGATTCATGTTTTGGCCTCGATTATCGTTGGTGTTGTTGGTGTTGATTTGTCCTTGATCAGTGTTTTGTGCATATGTATTAGCACTGGGAGTAGCATTTTTAGCATTTTTCGTGCTCTGAGGATTTCCAGATAATGCAAGTACTGGTTGTTTCGATTTAGGATCATGTGGTTCATTGTTGCTTTCGTTTTTGTTTCGAGTCCAAAATCTAGATTTGTCAAAGTTGGTGTTGTTTTGGTTATTGTAGTTTGATGAATTTGTTCCTTCCTTGTAGAATTTGAGTGTTCCCTTTTTGACACAAGCTTCCTCTACTTGAATGCCATTTTCAATCAATTTGGCAAAGGATGGTATACATTGAAGTTTGAGTCTGTAATTCATTTCGCCATTTAAGTTATCAATGAAAATTTTCATTTTCTCCTTTTCAGGAATATTGCGAGGATATCTGGATACCATGCGTCGCCAACGCTGAAGGAACAACATGAATGTTTCATTGTTCTTTTGTTTGGTGTTGCAAACATCTAGCATGGTTATGGCATGTTGGATGTTGTAAGAATAGTGGGTGATGAATTTGTTAACCAATTCGTCAAATGATCTGACAGGTGGTGTAATCTTGGATAACCATTCCATTGTTTGCCCTCCTAGGCTTCTTGGGAACAACCTCATTAGATAAATGTCATCATGAGCAAATTCAAGACTCATGGTGCAAAATTCTCGAACATGGTCCCGAGGATCACCTTTCCCATCATATTTATCAAATTTGGGAACGTCTGAGTTTGGAGGAAAAGGTACCATGTTTAAGCTTCTATCAAATGGATAAGGACAGATTTCATTTATAGAGTACCGCACTATTGTCCCTTGTTGCATATCGTGCATTTGCCTTTGTAACATTTGCATTTGTTGAGTAAGAGCAATCAAGGGTGCATTGTCTTGCCAAGGAAAAAGTTCTTACCTTGTATTGGCTCTCAGCTGAAAGGGAGTGGTAAATGGTATATGTTGCTCTGGTGTTTCTAGTTCAGGTATATGCATTTCTGGTATGCGTTGTTCTGGAATGTGTTGTTCAAAGTTATGTTGTTCAGGTATGTGAGTTTCTTCTTCTCAGTTTTGTTCTTGAGATGCATATTGTTGGGATTCGGTTTGAAAAAGATTTGGATCGAAATCTTCCGGAAGTTTAACGCCCTTGCTTGTGAGCATCAACAAATATTTTTCCTTGTCATTTTCTATGAGCTTTTCGATAAGTTTTTGGAAGGCGGGATTTACTTGACATTCTCTAAGAAGGGTGTCGGTAATTTCAGGTTCTTCTACGGGTGGAACTTCAAAAGGATTTGATAATCTTCGATTCATACTTGATTCTGCATGTGCCTCACTTTGTTTGTCTCGTTGAGAGCGAGTAACAGGCATTTTTAGTAGAAGCTTGCAGTGATGAAAGGAACAAAAGCCTCTTCGATGTGTTGTTCGAGCGTTGGTGGTTCTGGTCGAGATGTGTTATATGTGATGCACTCATCGGGTAAGAATGCTGGATTGATTTTCCCACCTCGGTTTATCTTTTGATTAAAAGCAGACTTTTGACAGTATGCTCTCGTTTTCAGGGGTTCTCTATCAAATTCGCTAGATTTGTTTTGGATATAACGTTTGACGTGATGAAGAAATACCCGATGAGATTTGAAGAGTTGACGATTGATGTATAAAAACTTGTTTCGCTTGATGAATTTGGAAAAGCTAGGTTGTTGTTTCTTTAACGTGATGTTACGATAGAGGTTCTTTCTTCTCAGAATAAGGGGATTAGTCATGCATGAGTGATCAATGATTTCCTTTGATTTGTTTGGATTTAGTTGATTCTTGTTTTGAAAATTTCAAATCTTACTCTATCAAAGTGAAGGCTGCCCCTTCACGACAAAGTGTGTCAAATGATATGGATAAAAGCTTCCCGATCTGGAAACTGGATTTTGACAATTTGAAAATTTTTAGACAAGTGTTTGTGAGATAAAATCCGTAAGATGTTAAAGGATTTGATTGATACTAATGATGAAAATGTTCCGGATTATGATAGGAAAGACGTCCTCTATTGCTCAATTCGTTTTCGGATTCTGACAACTTTGTTTGACACAAATTTGACTTGAGAAATAGTTTTAATGATTTGTTTTTGTCACTCTGGTTTGATAAAAAATGTGTTTTGATGAAAAACTGTTTTTAAAATATTTTGAAATTTTTAAAATTTTCGGTTTTTTCAACTCTCTGTTTTTCTACCGGGGCTCACGCGCTAAAACAGAGGTTTAATGCGCTACTGAATTTCCCTGATGCGCTAAAAGGTTTACCACACACGCTAATCTGCCCCTGGTTACTCGCTAAAATATTATTTGTGCAAAAATTTTGCTCTGACAGGTGAAAGATGCACGCGCTAGACTGGGCCTTAGAAGCGATGACTGTTTAGGCTAATGCACTAAAATAGGCTTTCCACGCGCTAAGCTGTTTGTTTCACGCACTAAGACAGGCTGTTTGAAATTTGCTGTGAAGTTTGTTTGGAAAACAACGCGCTACACTGTGTTTCCTACGCGCTATCTATTTTTGTTAATGCGCTAACTTTGGATTCCTACGCGCTAATATTTTCCTGACACGCGCTAGAATGTGTTTTGCACGCTCTAAAGGATTGTTCACTATTTTGCTTTAGAATGGAAACGCTACTGTTTTTGTTGTACGCGCTAAAAGAACTGTTACACGCGCTAAGATGTTGCTCTTATGCGCTAAACTGCCCTGATTTTTCCTTTTGGTTGTTTCTGTGAGGATTTTGATTTTTGTTGAGAGAATTTTTAAGTATGATGGATGATTTTCGGAAATACAAAATGCAAGCACAGCACACAAAGTACAATCATTTCGCCTAATCTAACAGAAAGTGTATGTTATGTTGAGGATGTGTTCAAATCCCCAATGTTTTAACAGGTTGGATACAAAATAAAACACTTCAGAAAGACTCTTTATTCAAGGGTCATAAGTAACATCATAGCCCACTAGTCTCGATACTCCGTCAGCTCAAACAGCCGTGTCACTCCCTAGAGGGCGCCCGTTTTTTTTGCCTTTTGCCAGAAGTTAACCCAAAGTGAATTGCTTCACAGTTGAGTAGTTATCTTGGGAGATATATGGTGAGTAATCTTGGGGGCGGATTCTTCCCCACCCTTGCACTATGATGTTACAAATGTTTGGATACTGACTCGGCTCAAAGTTTCTAATGCTAAGGTTCTTAATCAGGCTTCCCGTTCAGCCGTCAGTGATAAACTCCCTCAGGAGGCTTCCCAACCTTTAGAACAAAGGCTTTACGTATCTCGAGGATACTGGGGGAAGGCTAATCACTACGCACAACCGTTGAAAAGGATTTTCGTCACTTTCCACATTTGATTATAGTGGGTTGGAATTCTTGGCGTCAAAGCCATTCCCCACTTAGGTCGTTCCCTTCACACCGGCCATAAACGGCTTTAAGAGTTGATTGCAACTCCTCGGGAAGGCAGGCCTGCTAAAGGTTTTAACTGCTTGAAGTACTGAAAGCATAAGAGTGGTTTGGCTTTTTGATCACCCAATTAAGGGGAGAGCATATACCTTCCACTTTCGAGACAAAGCGAACAATGAGGTTTATTTTAGCCTTTCAAAGCAGTGATTTTCTAAAACCTATGCAGAGATGTTGCTCCACAAAAACATGATGTTCTTTTTATTTGTTCAAAGCAATGATTGTCTAATCTATGGAAAAGAAATAGTCAACAAAGCAAATTCGATTTTTTTTGGAGGTCAACAAAAGAAAAACGTTTTGCTGTAAAAGCAAACTTCCTCGCTTTACCTGCAAGAAACTGTTAAAACCCTACAAATAAACCAAACAATAAGATTGTTAGTTTGTTTCGGGGGACTTCCACAAGTCTAAAATTTTAATTTGGTTACAAAAATATTTTTGTTTGTTTTGTCTATGATGCGCTACAGAACAAACTATACGCGCTACAATATTCAGCGGATGCGCTACAGTTTCTTCTCCCTGCGCTATTCTGTTACTCGGATGCGCTACTCTGTCTGTCGTACGTGCTAATCTGTGTTTCGCTGTTTCCCGCGATCCGTTATGTAGGAAAAATTTGAATCTGATGCGCTAACTGTTAGTTTCAACGTGCTGGAATATCTATTACAAGCGCTAAAAGGTTAAGCGGATGTGCTAATCTGTCAGGTATATGCGCTAATGTGTGTTTCGCCGGCATCAACACCTACAAGAAAATTTGTTAAATAGTATTATGCGCTAAGGAACAGTGTTCACGCACTAAGACAGAAAGCACACGCGCTAAATAGTAGGCTAGAAGCGCTAAAATGTTAGGCGGATGCGCTAAAATATCTTTTCGACGCGCTAATTCTAGTTTCCCGCGTATTTGCAAAAGTCATCAATTTCAAAAAATGATGTGTTATTGGGGGTCGTGCCCCACGGTGGGCGCCAGAAATGTATGTGGGAAAAGTGGGCGAATAAAACTTAATATGTAAAAATTTATTAGAATACTAGTCCACACACACACACAGGACTTCTTGATGCAAGCTATGGAGTAACGTAGTGTTACTCAGCTTCCCAAGGAGGGTCCCATGGTTCTCTATCTCACAATGTCCCTCAAACCAACATTTTTGCTCTTAGATTACTGAGCAAAATGGTTTAGGGATGGCAAATATGAGAACGAGAGATGCTTTTGTTTGATTTTAGTATGAGATGTGTTGTAAGCTATGTATGATGCTTAAAATGCAATAAACTAGCTATAAGATGACAAGATTAGTATAAATACTATCCTAGCATACTATATTTAGTCTATAATTGAACTAAAATGATAAAGAAAGTAATCTAAGCATGCATATTAGTCTAATTTATGATCTAAAAGAGGCTAAATGATGAGCATATATGAAATGAAAGCTTGAAAGAATTTGAGCATAAGTGTGATGCTTCAAATTTGAAAGATGATTGTTAAGAATGGAGGAATGAGAGCTCTATTTATAGAAAAAACAGGGCAATGGATGGTCAGGATTGAAAGGTTTAATCAAGGGCTAGGTTTGAAAGTTGGGGATCCATGTGCACAATTTGCACCAATGACATGGTGACAAGCGTCAACATAAGATTGGGTTGAGAGAAGAGGTTGGAGGCATTAAAGGCCTGAGAAGACCTCATGGTTATCTAAAGGCTAAGGGTTAAGTCTAAGTTAGGATTACCCAATGGATTAAGATTTAATCTAAGGATAAACCTTTGTGCAAATGATTAAGAGATAATCATGGTCAAAGCATTAAAGGCCTGATGAGACCCTTGGGTTGGATAGAGGTTGAGTCAAAACAAATGTTTTAACCATGTGGGAAGGTTTGAATTAACCATTAATGGTTATTGGAGACTTTAGGGATTAAGTGGTTGAAGGTTGGAAGCCTTTAATGGTTTTCAAAGACTTTAAGGGTTTTAGTGGTTGAAGGTTGAAAACCTTCAATGGTTATCAAAGACTTTAAGGTTTTTGAGAAGTGACTTCCCTTTGCTTAGGGATGTGACAAAGTTTAGAGGAGGGGTTAGGTTAATTAGAAGCAATTAGAAGATTTTAGAAGGGGTTAGAAAGGGATTTAGGAAGGCAAGTGGGAGATGTAGGATTTTGCAAGTGGATGGAGGGATAATAGGATTTAATTGAATTAAATGATTTTCATTCAATTTGGTTGCAATTTGGAGGAATTAAATAAATTAGATTTATTCAATTTGGGATAACTATTTAATTAAATTTGAATTTAATTAAAAGTGGCTAGGGGGATTTAATTGAATAAAATGATTTATTCATTAAATGGGTATAGTGAATTTAATTTAAATAAATTGAGTAATTTACTTAATTAAATAGAGGAATGTGGATAATTTAATTAAATTGGATTTAATCAAATAGAGAAATGAACATAAAATATTCATTTAGGAATATGGTCATTTTTATACGTCTACAGATACATCTTGTATAAGACAAAGATAGATGATTGTGTCTGGTTTCAAGAAGGACTAGTCTTGTATAAGACAAATGATTGATAAAAGTTAGATGAATGATGACTATATTATGAAAGTGAAGAATGATAGGAAATAGAATTAATTGATGTGAGAAAATAATTTGAGATAGAATTGGAAAGATGTGAGTAGAAATTGAAATGAAATGATTGAAAGTAGAATATGTTAGATGAGAAAATGATCTTTGAGATAGAATCATCATGATGAGATGAGAAAATGAAATGATATGATTGATGATTAATGATCTTTTGTGTCTTTATTCATAGTGAAACACATATTTATCACTGAGCCTTATTATGTAACAATGAAGTTGTGTACATCAGGGTATAAGGAACCAAGATGTAAAGATATCTCATTGTAGAAAACAAACACGTAACAGATGAGTGAACCCTCCATTCTAGGAATAATGTCAGGGGTCGATGTATGTGTGGTAGTCACAAGAATACATATCCTTGACTTTTATTTTTGCATAGGATACTTGCCGCATGAACATACCAATCACAAACACCCACTGGAACTATTGTCCCAGAACTTCATTGGTTCACACCACAAACAACAAACAAAGAAAAAAGATCATGCTCATCATGACTCCTCTAGTCACTTGTGGACATCCTTGAGTAGCATAGTAACATGATTGATTGTGAATTGATAAAAAGATAAAGACCGACTAGGACAAACATCTGGTAGCCTTGTTGATCTGTGTCTTCATTTTGATTGCTTGATATGATGGCTGATAATGTCTGATCTCAAAAAGTTGCGGACCCCATTTAAGACTGACCTATCTAGTTTTGAGTGTATCCTCTTTTGTTTAAGACAAGATAATGATCACTTGATATGGAAAGTTGATATGATTGATAAGACAATTTGATCACTTGATTGTAGATGTTGACAAGATAGTTTTATACTTTGCGAACTTTGTGCGAAGTGTTTGTTGGATATCTACTAAGGTGTTTGATTCTTGTGAGACATTTTATTGCAAGTTTTTTATTTTTTTTATTTTTTTTATTTTTAGTTCTTTTTGAAGAGCTTTTCGATGTTTAGGGTTTTTTCAGGATCGTATTTGAATGCTTTTGTTTGATTTTTCAATGTTTTTGGTATTTTCTATTTTTCGATGTTTTTGTGCTTTTTTCAAGATTGTTTTTCGAATGTTTTTTATTTTTTATTTTTTCGATATTTTTTGTTGATTTTTTCAAGATCATATTTGGATGTTTTTTGGATTTTTTCAGGACTTTATCTGATTTTTATGATTTTTTCAAGACTTTATCTAATTTTTATGATATTTTCAAGTCTTATCTAATTTTCTGATATTTTTAAATCTTTATCTGATTTTTAGGATTTTTTAGCTATGCCCCCAATATGTAGACCTATTATGACATGATAATCTAGGCAATGCATGTGGAGACAATGAATTTAGATACGACCTATGGTATTGTAGTACGCAAGATGAAGATGCAGTTCCTATTCAAACAAGGATGATTGTGTGTGTCTTTCATTCTGAAATGCACTAATTGAATTAAAGGTATGAAACATTTCAGAGATAAGAGTCTAATCCGTTCTCAGAAAACCTTAAACCATCCAACATAACACACTATGTAACCAAGATTTATGAATGGAGGCATGGAAAACTTCTCCATCAATTCTTGAAACTTTGATCTCCTTTTGCCCATGTGTGTGCAATTGAATTTATTTTGACTCTTATAACAATACAAAGACCCTTGGAATCCTATGTGACTAGATACATGAGTTATTTTGACTTCAAAAGCATCTTGGATAAAGCCTCACTGCCAGTCAGACGTTTATAGCATCAACGAGGTTATACATTGTAATCTCTTGAATATTGCTCCATTGCCAGTAGGCATCCATAGCCCTGATGGAGTTACTCGCATGTTCCCTTAGTCAAGCTTTTATTGCACTTGTATGCATGATATTTCAATTATATATCTTTACTCTTTTGCCTTGATATTTTGATATGGATTTTGGCATAGCACTTTTTTTTTCTTGCCTTGACTTGTAAGTAATGAAACCTACTTGGGTATGATGATTATAACAATGTTGAAGCAGAATATTAGATTTTTCACTAGCCACATGACCAACTAGGTATCTAGAATGACTTAGAGCAATTGAATATTATGTGAGATATAGCAATTGATAGATTTTGGGTAACAAAACTCAATAGTTAAACTTCTACCCAACCATGGATAAAACTCAACCACAAGGTGTCATTGAAGATGAATGACCTAAGATTTCCTAAGAACTTGATGTACCAGTATCTAGGAAATGAGACCACCTTTTCTCCTTTCAGTGTAGAGAGGTAAATGAATCAAACAATCACCTTGTTTATTGATGCAACTATATGAAAAAATAGTAATGATATGTAGTTGTATGTTATGCAATTTGAAATGCATATATGCGATGCAATGTAGTAAAGAAATATGAAAATGCAGTACTGCAAATTTAAATGAACCCATCCCTTAGATGTAATGTCTTTTTAGGTGCATGTTGTTCATAGGGTTGGGGAGTTTTGTGTAGGTAGTTCATTGGTCCATGTTTGAAGAGTTGGATAAACCTGTCTTTTTCAATAGGATATTCAATTAGGAATATTTCATGTATAGTTTCTACTATAGCCTCATTGTTTTCAAACCAATCCAGTTGTGGTAGATATTCTTGCCCCCAGTCTATCAAGTGTGGGTGTATGAGGAAAATAGATTCTGGTTCAGAAGTTGTGACATGAGATGGTATTATGTTTTTTTTTGTTGATGCATTTGAAGAGGATGATGAATCCAACTAGGTGTTGATCTCATTAGCTGGTGTTATGCTTGTGCTTGAAGAAGATGATGGAATAATTTGGGTGTTGATTTCATTAGCTGGTGTCATGCTTGTTTTTGTTGAACCAAGGAAAAACTAGAGAGGAGGGAAATGGTTAGTTTGAATCAAAATATGCATAAAATATCAAACAAATGCAACAAACACCATTATACCTCATGATTATCTCTTATTCCTCGGATTGAGCTTGATGAAGTGGAAGATTTGCCCCTTTGATGCTTCACTTGATGTGCTCCTTGCTTGATGTGGATGTGGATTGCTCTCCTTTTCTCAACAAGATTAGGATTTGATAGGATTTGGATTGATGGATTATTGATGGATTTGGATAGATTTGGACTAGAAGATTGAAGGATTATGAGGGCATGATAAGGATATGATAGAAGAGAATAAAAGAGAAAATTAGTAGCATGAGAATGTTATAGATGAAGTGGATCCCTTTGTGAGGAAATGATCCTCCAATTCAATGAAGGGCCAAGATTGATTTGAAATGGTGGGCATGGATCAAGGATGCCTTGGGAAAATAAACAAGAATATAAAATTCCTTGGGGAAAGGGGAGAGGAATTAAAAATTCCAAAATAAAGGATGCATGGAGGGATTCAAAGAAATTTGAATTTCTTTGAAAGGCTCAAAGTTGATGTGACATGAGTGGGAATTTAAAATTGGAGAAATAATGATAAGTGGGATTAAGAGAGATTCTAGAAGAATTAATTAGGTTGAGTGGGATTAGAAAAAGTGATTTGTAGGAATCACATGACTAGGTTAATTAATTAAAATTAATTAACTAAGTGGGTTTCGAGGAAATAATTATTGGAGGGACTTTAGAAGAATAGGGAAATAATTTATGTATTTGATAAATTAATTATTGGACAATAGTGATAGGATTAATTAAATTAGATTTAATTAACATTGAGAGGAATAAAGATAACACAATTAAATCAATTAGTTATGTTGATAGGCTTAAATTGATTTAATTAATTTTTAGGTGTCTACATTTGTCACCACATTGGCATGTGAAAATTGCGCACATAAAAACATTGATAAATTGTTCTCTGTAGTATGATATGAATTGAAAATTTCATTGATAAGGGGTTCATGAATAACTTGTGTAGAGGTATTGGGATCATGAGGGGGACTAGGAGAAATGGTAAGTTCATTTGAGAGGGAATCCTGTGAGGAACATGGAGGATTATGACATGGAGAGATCTTGATCGGGATCTGGAGAAATAATGGGATCTTGCTTAGGATATGAATGTGAAGGAATACTTTGATCTTGACTTGGAAAGGGATTATTAGGAAGGATGGAAGGGATGTCATGATCTTTCTTCTGAGGGGGGTGTTGGATGGGACTTGAAAGGACACTTTGTTCTTGAGATAAAAGGGGATCATTATGAGGAATAGAAAAGAATGAGGGGATCATCATAGGATTCTTGTTTGGTGGGATCTTGATCAAAAATTGGGTAGGATGGAAGGGTTTGTTCTTGATCTTGATTTATTTCATGATTGATTTCTTTTGATTTTGGATTATCCTCTTGACATGGGGAAGGAGTTTGGATATGCATGGAATATTTTTAGAAGGTTTCAACACTTTGGCTTGATGAGAAAGGATTTTGAATGAGACTCTCTAAAGTGGGTTTTCTTGGAAATGGAATATATGGTGGCATTGGATCTTGAATTTCTGGAGCATGGAAAGGACTAGCATCATGACTTGGATTAGATTGGATTTGTACGATGGATAGCCCTTGAGAGATTGTGTTATTGGATAGAGATGGTGTGCACTTCTCTTATGTGACTTCAGGGGATGATGAAATGGTAGATATATATGATTGATTTCGACTTTGGTTGAGTGGGATTTTATTTTGGTTGAAAGGGGTTTGAATGTTGGGTTGAAAGAAAAAGAAGGTTGACATGATTCTAATGTTGGTTGAATTGAAGTAGGAAGGATTTTGTTGGAGAATGAAGGTTGGCATGTTTGAATGGTCTCACAAGAGAAGTAATGTTGGCATGATAATGATTCCCTTTTGATTAGAGGTATCATGTTTGTCACTTCCCTCATCATTTTTTCTAACCAATCCCAATGGTTCTTAGGACTAGTCATGTCTATCATTTATTTTTGCAAAGTCCTAATGTCTTGAGCCAAAATTTCTATTGATGATGATGGAATAGGAATGGAAGGGATGAATTCTTCACCTTCCCTACAAAATGCATAATGTCATTCCATGATGTTTTCTTGATTGGTTGTTGTGGACACTAGATGTTGTGATGTTTTTCCTTGAAATTTTAAACTGTGTTGGTGGTTGAAAGATTTGTGACAAGACCTAACTTTTTTTTTACTTTGTTTTGGCAATGTTGTGGATTTTGAATCTTTTGAAAGTGTTTCATATGAAACAACAACAAGCAAGAAAACAATCTGAAATAAACCAAAGAGAGCATTGTTTAAAGGATCTTTTCAAATCCTAATAATTGTTGGGGTCTTTTCAAACCTCATTTGTTTTCGATAAATTTTGGTCATGTGAACACACAATAGTAAGACCCTTCTAGGGTCAAAAAGGTCACAAATAACACCACAACCCACATCTTGATACTCCGTCAGCTCAAACAACCCTGTCACACCCTAGGGTGTGCCCTTTTTCTTGCCCTTTTTCGGAAGTTGAACCAAAGAGAATTGCTCCTCAATTGGCTCATTTTCTTGGGAGATATATGGTGAGTGTCTTGGGGGCAAATTCTTCCCCACCCTTGCACTATGATACTATAAGTGTTTGGTTACTGACTCAGATTGGCCTCTAATTTTCTAAAGATATTAGGTAGGGTTCCATTCGAGTGGTCATAATCAACAGTGTTTTCCACTCCATTAAGGAGGCCTCCCAGTTTGTAGAGGTTACACTCTACAGGTTTTCTCGTACCATATAGGCACTAAGGGAGGCATGATGTCGTTATGACAGCATGCAACACTTGTTGCTTACAATTTTCATTGCAAACACATTTATTTATAGTGGCTTGTATTACTTGGCATTAGTCATTTCCACTTAGGTCATTCCCTCTCACTTGGCCTTATGGGCTACTTGGGAGGCAAACCTGGTAAGGGTTTTATCCTATTGCAAAAATTGACAAAAAACATGAAAGGTGGGTCTAGCTTTTCAGTCACCCAATTAAGGGGAGATTATATGCCTATCACCTTGAAAACAAGGAAAATAAGAGCATTCCTTTATCCTTTTATTGCAAAATTTTCTAATCTATTTGGAGATGTTGCTCCAACAAGCATGATGTTCATTTTAGCCACAAAGAAATGATGAGATAAATGAAAGAAGATTTGTGTTGTTCTTTTTCAAGAGCACCAAAGTAAGTGTGTGCTAATCTAGGTCCAGCTATCCCTATAAAAATCCATGAAAATGTTAGCACATTGTGGGCTCACAAGCCTAATTTTCTCTTTCGGTTATAGAATTTGGCTTCACTATCTATTAAAACAAAACATTATGATAGCAGAGAATCGAGCAAAGAGAGAATAGTGATCTCCTTTTACCCTCTGATAAATGTGGATTGAGATCAGAACAAATGTGAACTAGCATCTAAACAATTGTGAATTGTTGTGTAGATAATTATGAATTATCATATACACAAATGTGAATTGACGTCTGAGCAAATGCGAATTGACATCTGAGAAAATGCAAATGCCCTCTACACAAATGTGAATTAAGACATAGGAATAAAAGATAGAAGATAGAGTCAATCAATTATGACATGAGATGAATCCATTATCATATTCGCCATGATCTCAATGTCATCAAACATGTTGAATCTATCAAGGTACTTCTGCACAATGTTTTGGTTATTGGTAGAAGATCTAGTGTTACCGGTAGAAGAAAATATTTGTTGGACACTTCTGACATGTTTCTATCAATGGAGTATGTTTGATTTTATGTGTTACATGTTCCTGGAGCATGTTTTGGTTAGTTGGTATTGACTTGGTAATCGGATTCTATCATACACTCTTGTAAACCCTCATCGACATTGGTTTAAGGTTTAACCAATAGAGCTTTCACTAAGGAATGTTGACAATATGCATAAGTGGTGTTGGTGCAGCTCCTATATGGATTTCAAGATGCTGAAGATGTTCTCTGATCATGCTTCAACTACTTGAAGACATTGCTTTGGCGTGGTGGACCCAAAATAGGTCTGGTACCTATCTAGGTTATGGATCGGTATCATGTTAATGTGTACTCTACATGTTACTGGGATGTTTTGGGATGTTCTATGGATTAGTTATTGTTGTTTTGGTCTTAAGACGACATGGCATATCATTGTAATATGGATTTATGTAATGATTTATTGTAATATCTTTTAGGTGGCCAACCTAATTGGTTTAGGCCTTAGGGTTGGTATAAAATGATGTAAGAACTCATTGTAGATCATGGGGAATATGTGTCATTGTCTTGGAATGCAATGTCATATGCGAAGGAGATTTAGTCGATCATAGGTGATCGAATTGGGATTAAGGAAGAGTTTAAAGGCCTCTGGTATTGAGCTTAATTGGGATTGTAATCAGGCATGGTAGATGTTATCTCTGGCAGTTCATTATTCTGGATTGTTGTCCATTTATCTTGAGGTGGTTTTAACCTCTTCGTAGTCAGTAAGAATCTTTTGTAATGAGAAGTACGCTCTAGGCAGTGTGCCTTCCTGCATGTGCAGGCCCATTTATCACATACTTTCTATAGAAGTATCATCTAACTATGGGTAGGCTTCCCACCGTGGTTTTTCCCTTTTCAGGTTTTCCACATACAAATCATGGTGTTATGTGGTATGTTTGCATTGTGTTGATTATTTGCTTTATTGTTAAGTTTCATTGCTTACTAGCATCTGTTTCTGCTATTTTGGTACTTAATGTTTATGTGATCTGGTTAAAGGTTATTAAGTGGATTAATTGATATAATCTATTAATAATTGATTCACCCCCACCCCCCCCTTCTTAGTTGTTCACCAGTTATCCTAACAATTGGTATCAGAGTTTTGGTCCTCTTTTGCAGAAGCTTAACTACTTGAGGTAGATCCTATGGCAGCTAACACTTCAAATCCACCGGCAACTATTTTCAGAAGAGAAATCCCTAAGCTTGATGGAACAAATTATGGGATATGGAAAATTCGAATGGAGACTCATCTTAGATGTCTTGGCAAGGATATTTGGGAGATCACTGAGAAAGGTTACACACTTTATGATCCAACATCTAGCAATCATGCTCCTGCAGACTTGGATAAGAATATTGAAAATGATTGCAGAGCTAGAGAAGCCCTCTTGTGTGCACTTACTGATCAACAGATCATGGGATTGACTGATAAATCATCAGTAAAGGTTATGTGGGATAAATTGAAAACTCTAAATGAAGGTGATCCTACTGTCAAAATTGCTAAACTTGATGGTTACCAGGTAAGATATGAAAACTTGAAGATGGAAGATAATGAAAGAATTGTTGTGTTTATGGAAAGAGTAAATGAGATTGTTATGGGAATTCAATGTCATGGAGGATCTCTGAGTGAAGATAAAATAGTTTCAAAAGTATTGAGAGCCTTCCACCAACTTACAAGATGAAGGCAGTTGCAATTAATGAGTTGAGAACAATGACAAACACTTCAATTAACATAGGCATTCTGATTGGGAAATTATTTACTTTTGAGCTTGAAGAATTTGGATCTTCTAGAGCTGCAAAGTTTGAACCTTCTTTTCATGCATCATCATCTACTAGCAAAAGTGATTGGAAAGCTCTATATGCAAAATAATTGGAAGATATGAGGAAAGAAGATGAAAAATTTGAGCAACTTGAAGCCTTATTCGCTAGAAGAGTACCTAAAGCACCGATAGGAAGTAAGTATGAAGGAAAAACACCTTTTAAATGTTTTGAATGTAATAAGATTGGTCATTTTGCATCTAGATGTCCTGAAACGAATACAAGATTTGAGGAGAGAGTTAAGAAATCATTTAAGTCTAACCAGAACAGATATAGATTCAAGAAAATTAAACAATGCTACATAGTGGATGAGGAAGGAGTAAGTGATGACTCTGAGGATGAACCGATAGAAGACTCTGCTAGTGGATCCAGCAATGGAAAGGAATGGGTGTTCTATGCTTTAAAGGAAGATGAACTGGAACTGACTATCATGAATGAAGAAAGGGCCCTAGAAGAAAAGGTTGAAGATAAGGATGAATGGGTAATTTATAGTGGATTCTCACATCATATGAATGGAGATAAAGGGAAATTTTTGTCCCTGGAAGAATACAATGGCGGTCAAGTCAGATTTGGAGATGACAAAGCATCTATGATCAAAGGTAGAGGTATTATTTCTCTAGATGGCAAGCATAATACTAATAATTTCTATTATGTAGAAGGTTTAAAGCATAATCTTTTGAGTGTTGGTCAATTGGTGGACAAGGGTTTCCAACTTAAGTTTAAAAATAGGAAATGCAAAATCATTAACAAGACTGGCTTGGAGATTGCAACTGGTATTCAGACTGGAGGTAATATCTTTCACTTGAACACTAGTAATAAGACATGTTTGATTGCTCATATTGATGAGAGTTGGTTATGGCATAAGAGGTTGTGTCATGTTACTTTTGATTGTATTGTTAAGATAAGTTCAACTAAGGCAATTAGAGATATACCTAAGATTATGAAGCCTCATAATCGGGTATGTAAGGAATGTCAAATGGGAAAGCAAGTTAGAACTTCATTTAAGAGAATACATGATAAATCTAATGATGTACTTGATTTGATTCACATTGACTTATGTGGTTCAGCAAGGACTAGAAGCTTTCAAGGTGATAGGTATTTCATGTTGATTATTGATGACTATTATATGATGATGTGGGTGAATTTTCTAAGGGAGAAGTCTGAAGCATTTGAGAAATTCAAGATCTTTAAAGAAAAGATTGAAATAGAAACTAGATTGAAAAATCAAATGTCTAAGATCAGATCAAGGCAGTGAGTTCACTTCTCATGAATTTGATAGTTCTTGTGAGACAAATGGAATTAGGAGACAATTATTTGCACCTCGGACTCCTCAGCAGAATGGAGTAGTGGAAAGAAAGAATAGAACCATTTTGGTTGGAGCAAGATCTATGATGATGGAAGGCAAATTGCCTCACATCTACTGGAGAGAAGCAGTTAGTACAATAGTCTACACATTCAATATAATTCACATCAAAGGTGAAACCAGTAAGACCCCTTATGAATTATGGTTTGGACATACACCTACTATTAAATATTTCAGAATTTTTGGAAGTAAATGCTATATCAAAAGAGATGATTCAATTGGGAAGTTTGATCCTAGATGTGATGAAGGGATATTTCTTGGTTATTCAATTCAAAGCAAAGCATATAGATGTTATAACAAAAGATTGCAGAAAATTATGGAGAGTGCTAATGTGAAAGTGGATGAGCAATGCAAAAATCAATCTATATCATATGATAGGGAACTGACAGTGGAAATGATCATAATTGAACTAACAATGCCTCAAATGGTACAGGAAATTGAGACAGTTACATTGGCACAATCAAAAAATTCAACTATGACTGATGATCAGAGCAGTGAACTTGAAGTTCAGAAGACACCAAGGTATGTAAGATTAAATCATTCTTGAAGATCAAATCGTTGGAGATAGGAACAAGGGAGTTATGACAAGAAGAAGACTGGCAAATGAAGAGGTATGTCTTATTTCTCAAATTGAACTGGCATCTGTTATTGAAGCTTGTAAGGATAAACATTGGTTAAAAGCTATAGAAGATGAATTAGATCAGATAGAGAAAAATGAGACTTGGACTTTAGTTCCCTGACCTAAAAATAAGAATGTTATTGGAACTAAATGGGTTTTTAGGAATAAACTAAATGAGGATGGTCAAGTTGTAAGAAACAAGGCTAGATTGGTTTGTAAAGGATATTCTCAAATGGAAGGAATTGATTATGGTGAGACATTTGCACCTATAGCTAGAATTGAAGCTGTTAGACTATTTCTTGCCTATGCAGCTTATAAGAACTATAAGGTTTATCAAATGGATGTTAAATGTGCATTTTTTAATGGTGAACTTGAGGAAGAAGTATACATTGAGCAACCTGATGGATTTTCACTGACAGATGATAAAGATATGGTTTGCAGATTGAAGAAAGCTTTATATGGATTGAAACAAGCTCCTAGAGCTTGGTATGCAAGGTTGGATAAATATCTTTTGAAGCTTGGTTTTACTAAAGGCGGTGCTGATAGTAATTTATATTATAAGATCACTGATGATGATATTCTGATTATTGAAGTATTTTTTGATGATATCATTTTTGGAGGAGAAGATAAATTGTGCATGGAATTTTCTAATAATATGAAGAATGAATTTGAAATGTCCATGATTGGTGAGATGAGATTTTTCTTAGGTTTGCAGATTACTCAAACTGACAAAGGCATTTTTATCTGTCAAACTTAGTATATAAGGGAATTGTTGAAGAAGTTTGGTATGGATAATTCCAAATCGGTAAGTACTCGTATGGTGACGAGTGAGAAATTATCTATCAAGGATACTTCTACACTGGTAAATCCGACAAGGTATAAGTCTATGATTAGTGGCTTGTTATATCTAACTCAGACTAGACCAGACATTATCAATGTTGTGAGTATTGTTTCAAGATATCAAAGTAATCCTAAAGAAAATCATGAATGTGCAGTAAAGAGGATATTCTAGGAATATGGCTTGTGGTATTATAGAAATGATGATTTCACTTTATGTGCATATACATATTCAGATTGGGCAGGTGATACTGATGACAGGAAGAGAACTTCTGGTGGAGCTTTCTTTCTTGGAAAGAAATTGGTTTCATGGATCAACAAAAAATAGTCATGCATTTCTTTATCTACTGCAGAAGCTGAGTATGTTGCAGCAGCAACTAATTGCACTCAAGTCTTGTGGATGAGGCAAATGTTGAAGGATATCAGGGTAAATTGTAGTGAACCGGTAGTTATCTACTATGATAACTTTGCAGCTATTAACATGTCTAAGAATCTAGTATTTTACTCTAAGACTAAGCATATATCAATAAAGTATAACTTTCTGAAGGACAAGGTAGAAAGAAAGGAAGTCAAATTGGTTTATGTGAACACTAAAGAACAGATTACAAATATATTCACTAAACTGTTGTCTAAGGAATCATTTGAGTATTTGAGAGATGGGTTAGGGGTTTCTGCCTCTCTGATGGAGACTTGATTGATGCAGTTTGTCATCAATCCAGCATGCAATATCAGAGATATTATTCATTCCAGCACTGATGAGTGGTGATACTACTCAAGGGGAGTAGTCATCTTTTTTGATTCAGAGGTTTATATTCTTTCTTTGATATTTGTGTCAAATTTCTGGCATTGATGTCAAAGGGGGAGAGATAGTGATGTGAAAAATAAATTCAAAACTTTACAGAGATATCATTCATATGGGGAGAGTTATTGATATTCAGGAGATTGTTGGTTGTCTTCCACAGGGGGAGACTTGTTTGGCATTTTTTTGGTACTTAGATGATTTTCACATCTAGTGTTGCCATCAATGCCAAAGGGGGAGATTGTCGGCATTATGGATGAATTGATTATGTGTTGCATTGATGTTTTTTCATTGATGTCAACACTAGTTGTTATGGTTGGTTACCGACAGACAGGTTTTGGTTACCAGCAGACAAGTTTTGGTTACCGGTAGAAGATCTAGTTTTATCGGTAGAAGAGATTGTCTGTTGGACACTTCTAGCATGCTTGGATCAATGGAGTATGTTTGATTTTATGTGTTACATGTTCTTGGAGCATGTTTAGGTCAGTTGGTATTGAATTGGTAATCGAATTCTATCATACACTCTTGTAAACCCTTACCGGCATTGGTTTAAGGTTTAACCGGCAAAACTTTCACTAAGGAATTTTGACAGTATGCATAAGTGATGTTGGTGCGGCTTCTAGATAGATTTCAAGATGCTCAAGATGTTCTCTGATCATTCTTCAACTCCTTGAAGACAATTCTTTGGCATGGTGGACCCAGAATAGATCTGGTACCTATCTAGGTTATGGACCGGTATCATGTTAACGTGTACTCTACACGTTACCGGGATGTTTCGGGATGTTCTATGGATTGGTTATTGTTGTTTTGGTCTTAAGTCGACATGGCATGTCATTGTAATATGGATTTATGTAATGATCTTATTGTAATATCTTTTAGGTGGCTGACCTAATTAGTTTGGGCCTTAGGGTTGGTAGAAAATGATGGAAGATCTCATTATAGATCATGGGGAATACGTGTCATGGTCTTGGAATGCAATATCATATGCGAAGGAGATTTAGTCGATCATAGGTGATCAAATTGGGATTAAGGAAGAGGTTAAAGGCCTCTGGTATTGAGCTTAAATGGGACTGTAATCAAGCATGGTAGATGCAGTTCATTATTCTAGATTGTTGTCCATTTATCTTGAGGTGGTTTTAACCTCTCTGTAGTCAGTGAAACTCTTTTGTAATGAGCAGTACGCTCTAGGCAGTGTGCCTTCTTGCATTGGCAGGCCCCTCATTATATCACATACTTTTTGCAAAAGTATCATCTGACTATGGTTAGGCTTCCCACCATGGTTTTTCCCTTTCTGGGTTTTCCACATACAAATCATGGTGTTATGTGGTATGGTTGCATTGTGTTGATTGTCTACTTTATTGTTAAGTTTCATTGCTTATCAGTATCTGTTTCTACTATTCCGGTACTTAATGTTTATGTGATCTGGTTAAAGGTTATTAAGTGGATTAATTGATATAATCGGTTAACAACTGATTCACCCCCCCCCGCTCTCAGTTGTTCACCAGTTATCCTAACAAAATTGAACTGAAGTGCTAATTGATAGTTCATTGATTTTGATTGATCAGTTAAGTGAATTGATTGATCTGTTAACATGATAGATTGATTTGTTAACTCATTTGATTGATCAGTGGACTGAATAGATTAGCCAGTTGACTGAATTGATTGAGGAGAAGACTGAATTGATTGATTAGTCAAAAAAGGTGATTTGGAGTGAAAAGGGGAGATTGAAGAGTTAACTGAGTTAATTGATTAGTTAACTGATTTGATCAATCAGTCATGATTTTCAACATGTGCTAAAGGAATTTGAATTGAAATTCATTTTCATTTGAATTTGAATTTGACTTTAAATTTTTGAATACTGCAATGCACATAAAATTTACTAAAATTTGTTGAAATTCAAATTTGGTGAAATGTGAATTTGGGAGAAATGAAATTAATTGGAATGAGTTGAAATTCAAATTTGGGGATTTGGAGGAATGAATGAATGAATTAAATAATTTAAATAAAATATTTAATCATTAAAAATGGGATTAATTAAATAATAAAGATTATTTAATTAAGGGAATTAATTGTAATTAATTAAATAATTAATATTTGAGAAAGGGGTTTGATGATGAATTGATTAAAGGATATAAATTGATTAATTAATGAGATGGATGATGATGATTAAGTTAGAAGAATAAGATTAATTGTATTAATTAAATAATGAAAGAATTATTTAACTAATAGGATGAATAATTAGTACATGGTCAATGAGACATTTTTAGGTGTCTACACCTACCATATTTTGGACCCTTATTTTTATTTGTTAGTTTGCTCTTATATGCTAGTTTAGGAAAATCAAGGTTAAGCACCCCTTTTAACTAGATAATCTACCATATGAGTGTCTAAGAATGTATTTTATAATAACACCTTATATTGTTACATGTATTTAGACATGGTAGCACGAGAACACACTAAACTAGATTAAAATAAAATATATTAATATTAAGTTATTGTGAGTGTGACAAGATGATGGGGAAATGGAACCAAAAGTAGATTGGTGCTATTATCTAAATGAGGAGTATCTAATTTCATACAAAAACGGAATAAATATAGTCAAAGGTGATAAATTAATCAAGATATCATAAAAGACTATGTTTTTCAAAATGCATAAGCAAGTTGGTCTCTACACATGCATTCATAAAATTAATAGATATTTATAGAGTATTAAAAAAGTCTACATAATAATATATGATAATACTCGTACACTTTCTTTATTGTTATGAGAAGATACATCACAAAATCATTGTGAGGATTTCACACTCATTTAGTTGGCCAAGTTATTTGAACACATCCAAAAATGTACAATACACACATGGAGGCACTCACTCAAGGTTGATTTTACCTTAATTCATTCACTCTTCAAATAGTAAAATACATTATTACTAGTTTGGTATGAACCTATATCATTACAATAATGAAATGCTATACCAAGATCTGAAAAACTATGAACCATAGGGTTCTACTACATGAATTTTTTCTTTGATATGTTCCATTATTCTTTCTATTTTTAAATCCTCCTCAATAATGTATTTCAAGTTGAAATACCCCTGTAAATCAAAATCCATAAGTCATGGCACACATCCATAAGTAAAAGTTATGTATCCATCCACTAGTACACCTCATAGAATACCCATACCTACAAGCATCATTTACCTACAAATTACATTGAAAATTACACTACAAGATGTTCTTGAGTATACCATAGAAAGATATCACAGAAATGTTTAGAATAACCATCAAACTTCATCCATTGTGTTAATTCTTATGGGCATATCTTCCTTCTCCCATTGCTAGAAATATTCAAGTGAATTTGTGCCTTTATGGTGAACTATTGTTTTTGGCCCAAGGAAAAAACTTCTTTGAACCATGTCATACTTTTGTATAGTTTGTGAATTGTTGAACCAAATGACACGTAAAAATCAACCACTTTCTTCTTTTTTCCTTCTTTATTTCATTTTATCAACAATTTGGGCCTTCCCAAAACCACATGAACAAGTTCAAGGACTTGTGAACTTGTCAATACCTACTAACACGCTAAATTTTTATAATATTTTGGCCTCCATAGAACCATGTTAGAGGTTCAAGAGATTTTTAAACCTTCACAAGTTTCAACGCTAATAGTTATTTTTTTATTTTCTCTTTCGTAGATTGAAGACTTGGGCCACCTTTTGTTTTGTCACAGTTCGAGAGAAAATCGTACCTTATTTATTTTCTCAGAATGTTGGGAGTCATTTTGTTAATGAAAATAGTGGCATTACATAAGTAGTTAGTAGTTGTCATTTTCTAGATTGACCTATTAACACATAAGCTTAAATTTACTTAGGCATTTTAGAGATTGGTCTCACCTCATATGGTTGAGACATGTGTACTCACTTTGTGAGACATCTCTTCATATAGACTTGCTACTCACTAGAACACTTATCTAGTGAGTTAACAAGTGTCTCATATTTGGATGGATAGCCATTTGTTGTGTTCGACTTTTCTACCTTCGCTAGCTTGCCTATATATGCAAGCCTACTATGTACATAATATTGAACTCTTGATGATATTAGTTTGGCTTTTTGTGTGTTCATAGTTTTTAGAAATGTTGGTTTTTGCTTTTTGATCTTGGAAGTCTCAACATCTTATCAGAGCCAAATTATCAAAACCATTCCCAAAATCCTATGCCTAGCCAAGTCAAGAGTTTCTCATAGAACCATTCAACTTAATTATTGTGTCCGACTTGCCTACCTCCACTAGCTTGCCTATATATGCAAGCCTACTATGTACATATTATTCAACTCTGTGATAATATTCATTTGGCTTTATGTGTGCTCATAGTTTTTAGAAATGTTGGTTTTTGCTTTCTGATCTTGGAAGTCTCAACATCGTATCAAAATCATTAAAACCCTTCCCAAAACCTTACACCTAGCCAAGTCAAAAGTTTCTCATATAGGTATTTTTATGTGAATTGTGTTTTATATAGTTGCATTAAATTTTCATAACTTATTGTGTTTGCCTGTTCAATAGACGTATGTGTAGCCTTGAAAATTTTGTAGCATGGTGCTCTATTTGTTCATTAGCGTGGGCATGTTGGAGATAATAGGATGTGCAAAGCAGTTATTTGCTTTCATCATTTTTCTACACCTGCACATTGCTCACCACCACAAAAGATAGTTGCCTAAGCTTTTTCTTTGCTATCTCAAACCCCATTGTGATCTTTGTACACAATAAAGTGCTGCATTTTCTATTCGGCCTTTCTATGAGAGGCAAAATTAGCAATAAATGCGGCGTTTTTTTAAGGCATGGGTCGTAGGTGGCATGCAAGATGGCGGCGTGCATGCTATTGTGTGTACGTTGTTTGACCTAAGCAACGAAATAGAATACATTATTTTCAAACAGCCACACATCCATTTGGCACTTTGACCAAGGGTTACGCCTCTTATTTCAGTAGTTTTAATGGCTCCTTATCTCCATTTGGCTCGCCACTATACGTTGTTGCATTGATTCTCACAATTAAAGGAGAGGGAAGTCCAAAAATCTAAGAGGAATGCAAAGGGACAAGTAGATTTTAGAGGGCTGGGGAAGTCCAAAAATCTAAGTGAAATGCAAAGGGAAGGTATGAAGGGAATGCCAAGATTGAAACATAAGAAACTTCTTATATACAAGTCCAAAACAATGAGGTGAACAATGGAAGGTGTACTTCAAGAAGGGCAATCCTAATGACTTAATTGAAAACAAAGGAATTAGGAATCTTAGTGCAAATGATTAGGGATAGAGGACATGATGGGAGTGGTATTGATATGGAGTAAGAAGTTTGATGTCTTGATAATGAAATTTTTCAGAAAAAAATGGGAACAGAGATTGAGAAAATGCATTAAATAAAGAAAATGTCAAAAGTTCATCATTTTGATAATCAATAAAAACACAATGAGTTTAGTATAAATTTTGTACTTCAAACATTTTTTAGAACCTTTGCAACATTCAACAACATTGTAGGCATATGGGAATCGAGAGAACAAAATTTATGTACTCATTCACAAAGTGAGACTTATTTGGAACTATTTCAAATTGGTTATCTATGATTAACTAAACTACGCTATGCATGTGTGGCCATTAATCTCTATTTGGTAATTCTATATGCATTGTATCAAATATAATTCTTTTTTGTCTAAGTCATTTTGATTAAGGCCATTGGTAATTTCATATGCATGGCATCATGACTAACATCATTGCTAAAATTCTATTAAAAGTGAATATATGTTAGATCATGCACCATAGAGTTTTTTTAGAATCAGGAACTGAGTAGCCTCCTGCAAACTATAGCGCGCCAAATAAACTTTTTAACTTGACCAATGATGTTGGTGCGACATGCCTTCTAAATCCACACAGACAGGGGGAGACTGGACCTTGTGCCTACCACATAAAGCTCTTGCCCTCTACCCATACACAATAAATTGTTGCATCAATTTCTAAAGAACAATTATATTATTCAATACCATTTATTTATCTCACTATACTACTCATCCTAATGTAATCAAGGTGACCAAAAAGAGACCTCTTAGATAGAATCCACATTAAACAACATATTGAGTAACTAGTAAACAACTCTAATACACTCAAGTTTAAATCTTAATTCAAGAAAGTGAATTGGTGAAAATACTTCACTTGAGAATCAATCTAACTTTTTTTTAAATTGCAAGAATATTCAAGAAGAGTTTCTTTCATGGAGTATTAAGCTAACATTATTTGAGGTCTTTAAGACATTGATTGCAATTTTGGCTTTTTTTTTCCTATAGTTACAATTTGTTGTCTAATTATAAATTACAATATGTACTTATTATATCACTAAAGGATATTACTAGTCTGATGAAACATGCCCTAATTTAAAACAAAATTCGTTTTAGCCTGGAGATTATTTAGGGCATAAACCAAAAAATTCTTAAAAAACAAAGTCTTTCACTTAACCAGAAAACTATTTCTAACTTAGACTAAAAATATTAGAAGAAAAAACATTATAACCTAGCTTGGTCATGTATTGCCTCTGTTATGTTGGAGAATCACCTAGCAAGTGAAGAAGGTCTTGGAGCATTCGATAATCATTAGAATCTGCTTGCTAGTCCAAACTGGTTCTTTTGGTTTTGGGAAGCAATCGATCACTTTCAGTGGTTCTAGACCCCATGAGCCATGACATCTTTAATTTCTAATTCACAGTCTGCCAACCTTTCTGCAAGAGTGAATTATGATAAACCATGGAATTCAAGATAGTTCTTAATGGCTTCAGCCCTAGCTCACCCGGTCGTGGATCACAACTTAAGGCATGGGTATGCTCCCCATGGTCTTGAGTTCGAGTCCCCGGTTGTGTTAACTTTGTGTGTGTTGCTACCTTGTGAGTGGGTTGTACACACTGGGGGATTAGTCTTGCTTCGGCAAGGACACCTCCAGATTCCACGATAGTGAATATAAAAAAGATAGTTCTTAATCCAATTTTTTTCAGTATTTTTTGTCAACCGAAACAAGGCCCAAAGGAAATTAGCATTCTCCTTTATTATGAATTCCCTTGCTTTGAAATGTTTCTCATCCTCAAAGTATAAAATGGGAAACCTAGTTGGCAGTTTTCCATTTCTGTTCGTAACATTATAGTCTAGAGGCATTAGAATTGTCAAGTTCTTATCAATGTTCTTCTGGGCATAACTCAAATCTCCTAACAAATCTGCCTTGAAGACTTTCCTGCATAATATCTCTATTTTATTCTTTGGAATCTCAAAATGGAGGAGCATGGCAACGAACGCCACTGGGATCTCCATGTTAACCCTATTCTTATGATTGGTTCTGATGAATTCATCACCCAAACAAAATTTGACTACTCCGGTAATGGCGAAATGAGACTCGTTGAGCACCCCCTTCATTCTTTTTTCTTTGATTTTTCCAATAAAAATCATTCGCCTTCTTGACGAGAGGAGCTTGATTGAGGAATTCATTATCTGTGCTCCTTTTTGGCACCTACAAACACACTAAAATCACCAAAGACAAGTCGCAAAAATGAAGCCCTAAGCAAAAGAAACTATCTTTGTATACAGGAAGACAAAGAGGATGAAAGATGTCCGCGGAAGCTTGCCGAGGAATCAAAAGGATACTTCAAAGTTAGCAAAGACCAAAGAATGTGACCACACCCGATGCCATATGTCATTCACATCCCTTTTATTTAATGCTCTAACAAAGTAGTTGATTACTATACTTAGTGGAAGCCTCCAACAAAATAGACTCTATATCTACTGCCAACTTCGGATGCTTTTAATGAAAAAGACTTCAAGTCTTTACCACCCCCACCAATTTAGATAGGGTTTTTCTACTATTCTGAAGATTTGTATCCATCCTCTGACAAAAAAACTTAAATACTCCATCCCATGACAATGACATCCAATTTTTGAAAGGCAATCCATCATGTGTTTTTTGCTTTCCTTGATCTAAGTCGAAATCTATAAAAGATTTTTTGACTAAAACCACTTTAGCTAATTTTCATTTATTATCCCAATTAAAAAGGCGACAATTGAGTTTTGAAAGGGAAACCTTAGATTTTCACAGCACTTGTCTTTTCACCCTAAGATGCGAACCATTGGATACTACATAGCATTTTTCATCATCTACTCTGAAATCCTGTCATTGGGATTAGCTAAACATAAATTCATAAATATCCTGATGTTCTAGTTTTTATTCTGCATTTCTTGTTTTTGAATCTCTTCAAAACAGTTATTACTTAATCTATCCATTGAGGCAAAAATTCAAAAAATTTGTAGTAAGAAAGAATGAATCGCTCTTTCTGGATCATTAATCTCTAAAAGACTTGGAGCTTTGATATATTTCTTGTTGAAGCCATCTTCTCCCCAATTTTCTAAGTGATTGTCATTTCATTTGCTTCTCTAAAAATGTGATTAATAGTAAAGGCTTCAAAAAATTTTAAGTAATGCAAAGGCTCTACTTAAAAAAGAATTGAGTCTCCAATTTGGTGTGTTGTCAGTTCTTAAAGCATTGATTATTATTTTTGAATCTCCTTCAACTTCTACTTTTTTAAGGCCAAGTTCCTTACAAATAGCAAGACCTTCAATAGCAGCTTGAATTTATGCAACATTGTTAGTATCCTCTGCTAGAACTTTAGCTTGTTTAGCTTCAATCACAACATCTAATGAGTGATTACCTCAAGATGCCCCATCAAAAAACAATTTATACCATCCTTCCGTTGGTGGAATCCAAACTGACAAATCTCTTTGTTTAACTGCTTCCTCACCCTCTTTCCCAACAAAGGGAGGAATTTTTAATCCAAACCAATTTCCTTTCATTTTGCCATCCCAACAATATGTTGTAATTCTTTTACTATAAATTGTGAAATTTATTCATTGTAATTTTTTTTTAAGCTACAATTTGTAATTGTTCATCTATAAATTCTAGTATGCATTTATGGTGATATCGAATTGTCTTGGTCTATAGTCATAGTTTGTAATTATTTGACTATAATCTATAGTATTCATTTATTGCATTTTTTAATTTTCTTCTAATCTAAAGGTGTTAGAGTTATCTTGTATTAGCTAATAATTATTTATTTAATTATTAGTCTATTAAACTCTACGCTTAAGCTAAACTTAGGCATTTAATAAATATTGTAGGTATTTATCTAATTATTAAATACACATTATCCCTTTAGGGTTTCTTTAGGGTTGCACACCTTTAGGGTTGCTATTATCCTTTTATAAGGATTGTATTGTACTTTTTCATAAATTGATTCCCTTTCTGAATGATAATTTTCTTCTTCAGAGCATTTATGCTTTTTTGCTTTATGTGCCTCCATTCTTCTCTTGTGACAGGTATTTGCATGCAGGTGTTCTTGGGATCTCTGAAGTTGTATTTCCTCAACTTCTTCAAAAGATATGTTTTATTCAACTATAAACTCTAGCATAAATTTATCATAATCTTCATTACTCTTTTGGTTCTTAGCTATAATCGATAACAATTCAAATATAAGCTCTAATATCTATTTGTTATACTCTTGACTATTCTTTGGTTATGTAGCTATAGTTTATAGTTATTTGACAATAAACTCTAGTATTTATTTATTATAATATTGATCATTATTTTGTTCTATAACTATAATTGGTAATAATTTAACTACAAGCTTTAGCATCCATTGATTGTATTGTATGTTTTGTAATTATTTGATAATAAATTTCACTATTCATTTATTGTAACCTTGATTATTGTTTTGATCTATAACTATAATTGATGATAATTTGAGTATAAATTCAATTATCCATTTGTTATAATCTTGACCATTCTTTGATCTATAATATAATTTACAATTATTTGACTCTAAACTCTAATATAATTTATCATTCTTTATTAGTTGTTTAGTCTATAACTAATGTCTAACTATAAATTAGATACTTGTTTATTATAATCTTAACTATTCCTTTAATCAATAACTATCCATAATTTAATAACAATTATTTTCATTTTGAACTATACTATATAACCCTGTAATTGCTCTACCTTTTGCTTTCATCCACTTTTCTCAACTCCAATTGGGTATGTTGGGTATCAACAAAATCCTTGGCTACACTATTATAAATAAATAAATAAAAAATCATGGTCAAATGGATTTGCAATCATGAGAGTTTAGAAAATTATATAATGGGTGGGCTTATATCTATAATAAACATAAACATCCTCCACTCATCATAAGACTCCCTTTATGTTCACATTCATAGAATGTGCAATCAATAAATTTTAATAATAAATTAAAAATTGTGTCCCATTTTTAATAAACCTCTCTTGGGAGTAGCTCAATTACACGACACCCAAGAGAATGGCACTTGAAATTGTTTGTCCTCTTTGAAAAGGAAAATAAATTAATTTTTAAACAAGTGTAATGTAGTTCTTAGTTTTTGTTGTTGAAATATATTTGAAAATTAATGTAATTTATTGAATGGAATTTTATAAATAATAATATCATTGAATGGACTTCTTGACTCATATTTGATTGAATTGGTAAATAAATTCATTAAAATATATGGTTTTTAATTAAAATGTCATATTTTAAAAGTATATATGATGTACTTAATATTTATTTATTTTAATAAAAATCTAAATATATCGATCTCAAGTTATTTTATTATATGTTAGAGCTGTTTTATTTTATCTACATTATTTTTTTGTGAAGAATTGTTTTTTTAGTAATATTTGTTTTACATTGTATACAATCTTTAATTTATTTTTGAAAAAACTAACATTCATTATTTGAATAATCTTTTTATTTTGTTTTCATTTGTAAAATATAATAATGTTATATGTTTGTATGTTAATTTTTAATAGTAACATATATTTTTAATTTTTGATGTCTTTATATTTAAAAATAAATTTTAGGTCTAAATATTTTTTCAACATGAGATGTTCCTCCCCTTATTGCCACTAAATTATGTCTCTCAACATAATAATAAAGAGGCTCATATTTAATAGCATTAAAATAAAATTATAAGAGTATATTCTAAATAGGCTTTGCATTTATATAATATTGATAGCACTTTTCAATTTTCCTTAACTATAAAACCTAGATATACTAATGATTGAGTCACAAAACATTGCATTTATATCCATTTCACTAATTATCAAATCTTCTTTGACCATTACACTAAGATATACTAATGACTTAGTCACATTACTTATATTTAAAAACAAACTTATTCCTTCTCAAAGTTCCTAACACGTGTAATGCACAATCACTACAATAGAATTATAGTGTCCAAATAGACAACCACAAACAAGTTTAATAGAATAAACCCCTTGAAAGCAATCAATAAATAACACAGAGTAGTATTTTTCAAATAGACAACAACAAATAAATCCGGTAGAATGAATAATCCCATTCATTAACCCCAAGAAAAGTGATTGAGGATTACATAAACTGAAAAAAAAACATGAACCTAACAATTTATACAATTTCTTTTTACTAAAATCAATTTCTTCTAAACATGATGATTTAATACACTCATTGCAACCAAGTATTAGGTATTTTAAAATAACAATGTATTTAAAAAAGGCATATCATTATATTAAGAGACATTCTATAATGTTAAAAATGTATAAAGTGTCATGTTATGACCAAGTAAAACTAAAACATAAAAATTATACATTTATAAGGAAAACTATAAAATTAAAATTATAGTTGACAAGACAATTAAAATTAAAACTATAATTAGCATAATTAAATAGTTAAACTTAGAAATTCCTTTTTTTCAGAATCAATACTTCTTTATTTTCTTTCTATTGTATGCACCTACATAAAGAGAAATATCCATGATAAGTTCTCATAATGAATGGAGAAAGAGCAATATTTTAGATGGAGCATTAATGAATATTTATTAAAACATCTTAAGAATTGGTAGCCAAATTATGAAGAGTAGCTATTGGTTTAAGAGAGGAAAACTATTAAAGTAATAGGTTGATTATCTAATCACTTAATTAATTGTTACTGATTAATTAGGTTCCTTTTATTTAATTCACTTAAGTTAAATTTAGGAGTATTTTTTTCTTTTATTAGATTAAGCTAAATATAGGTCATGTTGTCTCATTGCATAAGATGAGGACATTAATCATAGGCTAAATTAATCCTCACATAGGATTTTAGATATAGAATTTCTATCTCCTTTCTATAAGGATTGATCATTTATTGTAATCATTTGTTCATGTTTATGAGTCAATACAATTCTTAGGTTGTTGAGCAAATCTATCAATTACTTGATCTCCATTTGTGATAGGTATTTTTCTTTTAGATGATTGATGAGATCCATTGGATTCAACCATCAAATCAAACATGGTATTAGAGAGTCCCATCTATGAGTTTTTATTCAAATTTTGAGGGATCCAAACTTGAAAAAAAATGGTACACTTTGGGGCCAAACAAACCTTTTTCATCACATTTGGAGGCATCAAGAATGTAAGGATCGATTATTGTTTCATGAAAATTTAATCAACAATTTGTTTTTGTAGAACATGTTTTTCAAAAAAATCTATACAACTATATACATTTGTATAGTCATATGTTATTGTACACATATGTTCATGTATATAATTCTAATGGCCTACACAAAAAATTGTTGAATCAATGAAATATTTCACCACCTTAATAGGACATTCTATCAACAGAGGAAAATAATGGTGGGTCTTTAAAATCATCAACAATCATGTTTTTTTATAGCATGCTTGTGTAATATAATAATGACATAATATTACCTAGCCTTCCCATTGACAAATTCTCTTTTGTCACCCAGTCACTATCGAAACTCCTCTTTATTAGCAATGCTACCCTCCTACATCTCTTTTCCCACTCATCCAACACTATTTTCCCTTCCTAACAAGTGATAGGAACTTAGCCCCTATAGTGCCCTTCCCTAATTCATCATTTATGATAGGTTATATTAGATACTTATAGACTTGTTTGTGTTCTTGATACTCCTTGCTTCTTGTTTCACTCTTTATGTTGATATTCTCCTTGATATTAGTGGATTCATTATGATTACAATGATTATGTTGATTCTATGCTCCAGATTAATTATTGATGTTAGGTCATGATTAGCTTCGTAATTATTCACTATTTAGAAAATGTGGTTCATGTTTATTGAGCTTATGATAATTTATCTTGTGTTAACCCTAATTTAGTATCTGCATTAGATGTCGATGATGTTGATGTTATTTATTATGTTATGTATTTTCTATGATATCTTACTATTATGGATGTGAAAGGGACAATGTCACATCACTCATATTTGAGTGGGGTGTGATGTTGTGATTCTCTTTCACCTACTTATGCATCTTACGTTTATATATATGATGTGTATAAACATTGGGTGTTATGCAGGATGTAGGTACTAGGAATCGATTTCACATGGTCTCACAAGTCTGAGCATGTCTCTAATCCCAATGGTAGTTGATTAGAGGTGACATTAAGGCCTTACATATCTTCACTAGTCAGTGCCCTATGTGAGTTCCAGTATTCCTGGCTAGAGTCATCTTGTTAGGTTTTATGTGGTTTTAGGTATGATGTATTTTATTTAATTTTATTGTTGGTTTTATGTTGTATGGTTGAGGTGAATAATAAATTTTAGTGTATTATTATTATGTGAGAAAACTTATGGAATCGATTGTGTGTGAATTTTTTGGATTCCAAAAAAATCGCACATAATCTGTTAGACAGAATGTACCACTGAGAGGGGGGTGAATCAGTGGTACTCAATTTTTTTTCCTTTAAACTCCTATGTATGTGTATTGCTTAATAGATCTAATAGAAAGCTAACTTATTGGTTAGAGGGGAGACTAACACAAATGCAATCACACATGAAAGGGACATCACATAACACCAACATATATGAGGAAAACCCAAGATGGGAAAAACCTCGGTGATAAATATTGCCGAAGTCTACTGCTCCAATCCAGCCTCACAATAAATCTCTGATTATAATTTTTAGGGCACCAACCCAAGGAGATACAACCCCTACACTAAGCTCCAACTCAGTCATCTACTATGAGTATATTCAAATACAAAAGTAATAGTCTTGTTACAAATAAATTTTATAACTCTTCTGCAAATCTTTCTACCAATTCTCCTCTCTCAGATTATCTATCGGTTCTCTGCTCACCTCTCAGTTGCAATACAATCTCCTGATGCAACTTACTCTTTGTTGCACCTTCACTAGTTCAATCTCTTCATCTTCTTTGTCGGTTCTGCACTCTGTCGGTTCTCTCTTCTCTCTACTACACCGCTATTCTCCATCGGTACTACACTCTATCGGTTCTATGCTTGCCTTCTCTACAATATTTTGCAACTCTTCTCTGTCGGTATGGTCACCACTAGGTTACTCCTCTCTCAGACTCAATGGCTGACTATCGGCTCTCTCTCTGTTCCTGGTTGAACACTTCAACCATGGTCTTCTTTACACTCAGTCTCTTCTTCTTCTTCTTGGTGAGCACTTGACTGATTTCACTTCTTTAGTAGCAATACCCTCTCATCTAGCAACAACCTTCATCAATTTTGGCTTGCATATTTATAAACTGGTTTTCCCGCCAAAAACCAGTTCAAACTTTGGGCGGTTAGGGTTTCCACATCGACCTTGAGGCAAACCAAATCCAATCAGACCTCATCCAATCTGATCACCTTGATTGATGAACTCTAACTCATCAATCAATCCCACCATTGTCATGCCTTCCTGATCAAGCCTTCTATTTTTAGCAACCTGCATTTAACCTGTCGGCGGATCTCTTGGCCGATCACCAAGAATGGTTTTGCATTCTCCTTCACCTACCTCAATATTCTCAATCAGTCTATGTAGGATCTGTGTTGTCCATCTAACCTTGAGCTGCAAACCTCTGCTACGTATCTCGTGAATCACGTAGTCGACATAAATGTCGACCTGTCACCATCTACCTCACCGCCTGATACTTCACTGATTTAACATGCCAACCTATGCATGCATGCCACTTCACCTCCACATGGCCCCTTTATTGGCATCCACCTTTTCTAGGTCATTTGTGTCGATTTGGATGGGATCACTGACCAACTCCATTACCGGGTTCTTCTGTTGGTTCTTTAACCCTGTCGGTATCTCACACTTTGTTTCTCTATTGATGGAACACCTTAACCGGTCACCACACTTGTTAACCTACCTTATGCACATCCTCATCAGATGGGAGTCTTTTGTATCTACACTTTGTTAGCATTACCAATGGACATACTTACCAGTTAACCATCATGTCTACACTTTGTCTGCATTACTAGTGGACATACTTACCAGTAAACACCTTGATGACATCATGTCATCAACCTTCAACAAACTCTATCTTCAATCTGGCAATGTCCTCTATTTGCAGCTTCTTAGCCTTACCTTCTTCTTCATTAGCTCAAACATCATCTCAACCGGTTTGTCAAAGAGACAAATCCATCACATATTTACTCTTCCTTCTATGTCCCGGTGGCACAACATGCCAACTCTTTCTGATCTGGTGCAAATCCCTGATTTCATGCACCTAAGGAAACCTTTTGTTTCACCGATGGATCCAGTGTGATCCTTCAATCATCTATTTTTAACTTCATTGTCTTATCTCCAAGAACTATGATGCATTTCATGCATAATAGGAGATAAGCTCCACTTACTAGTGGGAGTGGATCCTTGTCATCTGCATCCTGCAATTCACCAATGTGGCTTCCCGGTTTGAGAAACATATCTTCAAACAAGTACATGTGATCCGGTTGGGCACACTCACTATCAGTCTTCTCATCAATTGGTGACTGCATCTTTATCCAGTGGGAGTCCTGTTATTTGACATCCACATAGTAGATCGGTGACCTATACATACTTCTCCTCTAATTTTGATGTGATTCTTGATAACATTTTGCCTCTTCATCACAATCAACAGCCCAACATCTTTCTCACTCACATATGTCATCATTTACTGATTATTATATCATACCGGTCTCTTGCACATATCTTCCACACAAGTCAAGAACTAACTTGTGTACCAGTGACTCCCATGGTCATTGTACTGAATGATATTCTCTCCCTTACCGACGACCTGCTAAGCTAGGTGACATCAAAGACATCACATCCTGTATGTACCAATGATAGTGTTGGACATACAACTCTTATACCAGTAGCCATCCTATACCGGTTGACATCAATGACAACACAATGCCAACAATCTCCCCCTTTGGCATTTATGTCAACACATGTAGTATCTGCAATACTACATATTCTCTCTCCCCCTTAGTGTGATCCATAGATTCTCACACATGTAGTATGCGGTATACTACAAAATCTTTCTCCCCTTTGACAACAATGGCAAAGGGCACTGACAAGGTTTTACTCCTCCTTGTATCTATCGGGCACTGATAGAAATATTTCTCCCCCCTTTCTTTACTGGATGCATCTCCTCCTTTGATACCAATTGTTAGATCTTCTCAAGTTACAACACTTGAGTTGGAGGGCACAACCACCAACTGCCACCAATTGTGTATAACAGTCTGATACCAATTGTTGAATCAACCAATTGATGAAAGATGTGTCAATGAATACTTCTCACTTGTCAGTCATACTACATCATCCCCTATCTAATCCCAATTTATCTTTAAAATCAAATGTGATTGTGCTATGAGTTCAACCAATTGGGAAAGTAGATACCCTTAATCATGAAATTCTCCTAGGTATTCCTACAACAATTTCTATCATCTACAGTTGATGTAGGCAGCATGTCCATAAGGTCAAGCATGTCGGGTCTGCTTCAACAACACTTGAACTCCCCCTGAGTCATACATCTCAGTTCCATAATGTCGATTAGGTCCAATACCGGAGCTCCAATCATCTCCATATACTGGTTGAGCTATGCATATGTGATCAATCTAATGATCTATAAACTTTATTATATCCACCACAGTCTATGACATGATCCTATATGTACACAATGTCATACAATATCATCATCGTGCCATAAATCAAACCGGTTAGCCCTCAAAGGATGCATGCATACATAATCAACAATCAGGCCATCATATATCATTCAGGTATTTTCCAATACCACCTGAGACATAACTTCCTGATTCCATAATACCGGGGCTAATGCAATGATCTTGAACCCCATTGTCTTACATAACCAGCAAGTACTTGTTATTGTTTACGGTGAAAATGGATACAACAATAATAATATTGAAAGACTAAAATAGATTCAACCACAAAACCCTAGCCTAACAACAACAAAGATCCACCATAACATATGAAGATTACCTAAGACAATGCAAATCAAATGAAATCACAAAAATTATACCATCACATGTCCAATAGGGTTTTGATCTCCATGCTTCCTATCTCCACTGATCTTGCTTGATATATTTGCTCTCAGATTTTGTGTGCACAAGAGCTCAACAAAGAACGGAATGTGGTTGCAAGTAGGATCTCATATGCCAAGTAGTAGTTAGCTTGATTCATTAGCTAGGTAGTTAGGGTTTTTATAATGAAGGAAGCATCTCCTTATATAGAAGACACAATATGAAATGGAGGGATAAGATTGAGAGGTGTAAAAGGAGGTCAGCTATGATTAGAGGGTAGGTAAAGAAAATAATAAAATAATGAAAGGGTAGGTAGTGTATGAATGAAGAGATGAATGACATGTGTCATGGGTAGAAAAGGCTAATGAATTAATTAAATAAATAAAGATTCATTTAATTAATAGAAGAATAGGGATCAATTAAATAAATAAAATATTTATTTAATTTAGGAAAAAGGATAACTTAAATAAATAAAAGTATTTATTTAAATGAGAAATAAGGCTAGCAGAGGATAAGTGAATTAAATAAATAAATAAAGATTTATTTAATTAATAGAAGAATTAGGCTAAAGTAATTAAATAAATAAAATATTTATTTAATTAGACTGGACAATTTTAGGTGTCTACAGTTATAATTCATATTGGTAACATCTTGCACATACCGGTTCCTTGTACCAGTCCATCATCACTACCGGAGCACCTTCCTATAGCTCCTGACAACTTATGTCACTTTTCATCTGATCCCAATTGTTAATATGCTAACCATTGACACACGCAATAGTGATCCATCTCTGATCTGCGGGTGTGTAGCCAAGGCAGCCACTACACACACTTATCTTCTCATTTCCTTCTTTCTTACTAGAAGCAACTTGTTCTTCCATGTGTCCTTCTTCACTGGGGGTAAATGATAAGGTTAGTGTACTACTCCCCCTAAGGTACTACATCTCCTTTAAGCCTTAGGAGATATCACCTATGCATTGAATGCACATTTCCGGTCCAAGGTCCTACTCTCTTCTTTCTTCCTCCATACCTGCATGACCTCACTTTTCTTCCCATTTTCAATCTTGGGAGCAAGTCTTACCTTCTTCTATTAATTGGTCCTTTCTCTACCAGATTTTGCATTATAACCAGAAGCAGTGCTATAGTAGCACACAACATCCATGCCAATCTCATGATTGGGGAACCTTCTAACATACTGGTTAGACCTTCTTTTGGTCATGTTGTTGTGACTGGTAACCAAAACTAGTGGACCTGTTGATCCTGCAGGGACATTTATCCTATGGTTCTGTGTAGGTCTCTGACTTCCATATGCTCTATATCCATTTCTATGTTGAGCATATTTTCTATACTGACTTCCATATGAGTAGTTCATCTTCCTACATTCAAACTCTCTATGGCCAAGACCATTGTAGTTATAACAAACATAGTTTTCATTTCTTGCAGCAGCAAATGGACTCATCTTATTATGCATAGGAGCAGATCTATGCATGTTTCTACATCTTGACATATTATGGCCATATGTATTACTTTTTGGATAGATAACATTCTTATTTCTAAACCTTTTTATACATTCATTTGCCCTATGACCATAATCTTTGCAAGAGAAGCAATAACCGGTAAAGGATGGCATATGACTTACAAATTTGTTTTGTCATGCATGGGGAGATCTTACCGGTTTGGTAACTCCATTTCTTCTTCTTCGAGGATGGACCCTAGGATGTTCACCTTCTATAGTTCTTCCATCTAGTCCCTTCTTCTTCCACACTTGCCTTGACTTGTGAATGGTATCATTTCCTTGTCCTCTACCGGTAGGAGGTCTTCTTTGTTGTCTTATCATGTTCTTGCTTCCGGTGAAGCTATCTTCTCCCATCTTCCCTTTTCCTTTAGGATCTACATTGTTTCTCCTTCTTGTAGCACTGGTCTTTATCCTGATCTGCATGTCTGCACTGGTTCTGGTTAGATCAACCTTTTTCTGGGGAGCATTTATAACTGTGAAGGTCTGACCCTTGTTATCTCCATTTGAGGAGACAAACAAAATGTCATTGTGGGGGACACTCTTTCTCGTGGAGCATTCACCGACACCACTTCCTAATCCTTTAGTGTACTTGGTATGCTTTTGCTTCAACATCTTTTCCAAGGCATCACTTTTGCCGTCAAACTGGATTCTCACCTTGAGCTCATCCTGACATTTCTCAAGGTCATTTTGGAGAATCTCTATTTCTTCAACCAGCTATTGATATTCTTTATCTTTTGCCTCTAGCTCAGATGCTAGATCATTACACCGACACTCCTTGGTGTCTTCTTATTGAGTCTTCAAATCTGAGATGCATTTCTCTGATTCTTCAAGGCATTTGATCAACCGGTTTTTCTCAACAACTATAGCATTCTTGAATAACTTGTATTCATTTCTTACTCTATTGAGTTCTTCAAGAGCACTAACAAGTTCTCCTTCAAGATCTATTTCTACTTCATCTTCTTTTTCACCTTCACTATCACTGCCAAACACATCTTTCCAATACAACTGATCTACATGATCAGCCTCAGATGTGTGTCTCTCATCCTTTGATTCTTGAGCCATGAAGAGGTGGGTTCCTTCTTCATCATTGTTGTGGCTGCTAGCAGATCTTCCTTCATCATCTGCAGATACATGAGATGCATTTATCATTATATATTCACAAACCGGTTATGCAGTGGTAAGATCATTTCCATAGAGCTCCTTCAATCTTTCCCATAATCTTTTTATTGATCTGCATCTATCCACCTATGATAAAACATCATCTGATAGCCCATAGAGTATAGCCTTCATTGCTAAATCATTACTCTAGTTTCTTCTTTCTACATTAGAATCAGTGGGAAGACTGACTTTACTAGGGCAGCCATTTACAACAGACATCTAGACATCATACCCTAGAGAGGATAGTTGAACTTCCATTCTACAACTCCAAATGGAATAGTTAGACCCATTAAATACCGGAGCAGGGACTGACACTAAACAAACTATTATGTCCTTAAGCCAGAATCTACCCAATCTAGAGAAATATTATCAACCGGGAACCTAGGGCTCTAATACCAATTGTTAGACACAATGTGCCATTGAGAGGGGGGTGAATCAATGGTACTCAATTTCTTTTCCCTTAAACTCCTAAGTATGTGTACCGATTAACAGATCTAATAGAAAACTAACTTATTGGTTAGAGGGGAGACTAACACAAATGCAATCACACATGAAAGGGACATCACATAACACTAGCATATATGAGGAAAACCCAAGATGGGAAAAACCTCGGTGGGAAATGTTGTTGGAGTATACTGCTCCAATCTAGCCTCACAAGGAATCTCTGATTACAATGTTTAGGGTATCAACCCCTGTTTTAGGGCACCAACCCCAAGGAGCTACAACCCCTTTACCAAACTCCAACTCAGTGATCTACTATGAGTTTATTCAAATACAAAAGTAATAGTCTTGTTACAAATGAATTTTGTAACTCTTCTGCAAATCTTTCTACCGGTTCTCTGCTCACCTCTCAGCTGCAACACAATCTCCTGATGCAACTTACTCTCCGTTGTACCTTCACCGATTCAATCTCTTCTTCTTCTTTTTCAGTTCTCTCTCTGTAAGTTCTCCCTTCTATTTGCTACACCACTTCTCTCCACTGGTACTACACTCTATCGGTTATATTCTTGCCTTCTCTGCAATCTTTTGCAACTCTTTTCTGCCGGTATGGTCACCATCGGTTTACTCCTTTGTCAGACTCAATGGTTGACTGTCGTTTCTCTCTCTATTACCAGTTGAACACTTCAACCCTATTCTTCCTCACACTCAGTCTCTTCTTCTTCTTCTTGGTGAGTGCTTGACTGATTTCACTTCTTAAGTAACAATACGCTCTCATCCAGTGACAACCTTCATCAATTTTGGCCAACATATTTATAAACTGGTTTTCTCGCCAAAAATCAATTCAAAATTAGGGCGGTTAGGGTTTAATAATCAACCTCGAGGAAAACCAAATCCAATCAGATCTCATCCAATCTGATCACCTTGATTGATGAACTCTAACTCATCAATCAATCCCGCCATTGTCGTGCCTTCCTGATCACGCCTTCTAGTTTTAGCAACTTGCATTTAACCTGTTGGCGGATCTCTTGGTCGATCAACAAGAATGGTTTTGTGTTATCCTTCACCTACCTCGATTTTCTCAATTAGTCTGTGTTGGATCTCTGTTGTCCATCTGACCTCAAGCTGCAAACCACTACTATGTATCTCATGAATCACGCAATAGACATAAATGTCAACCTATCACCATCTACCTCACTACTTGATACTTCACCGAATTAACATGCCAACTTGTGCATGCATGCCACTTCACCTCCATGTGGCCGATTTGTCAGCATTCACCTTTGCTAGGTCATCTATGTCAGTCCGGATGGGATCACCGACCAACTCCATTACCGGGTTCCTTAGTTGGTTCTTTAACCCTATCAGTATCTCACACTTTGTTGCTCTATCGGTGGAACACCTTAACTAGTCACCACACTTGCTAACCTACCTTATGCACATCCTCATCAAATCAGAGTCTTCTACATCTACACTTTCTTAGCATTATCAGTGGACATACTTACCAGTTAACCATCATGTCTGCACTTTGTCCACATTACAAGTGGACATACTTACCGGTAAGCACCTTGATGACACCATGTCATCAACCTTCAACAAACTTTATCTTCAATCTAGCAATGTCCTCTATTTGCAATTTCTTATCCTTGCCTTCTTCTTCATCAATCAAGATATCATCTCAACCGATTTGTCAAAGAGACAAACTCATCACTTCTTTACTCTTCCTTCTCTGTCCCGGTGCACATCCCTGATTTCATGCACCTAAGGAAACCTTTTACTTCACTGGTAGATTTGGTGTGAGCCTTCAATCATCTACCTTTAACTCTATTGGCTTTCTCTAAGAACTATGATGCATTTCATGGATAGTAGGAGATAAGCTCCACTTACCGATGGGAGTGGATCCTTGTCATCTACATCTTGCAATGCACCAATGTGGCTTCCCAGTTTGAGCAACATATCTTCAAATGGGCACATGTGATCCGGTTGGGTACACTCATTGTCATCCTTCTCTTCAATTGGTGAATACATCTTTATCCGGTGGGAGTCCTGTTGTTTGACATCCACACAGTAGATTGGTGACCTGTACATACTTCTCCAGTGTTGATGTGATTCTTGATAACATTCTACCTCCTCATCACAATCAATAGCCCAACATCTTTATCACTCACAGATGTCATCATTTACCAGTTGTTATATCATATCGGTCTCCTATTCATATCTTCCACATAAGTCAAGCACTAACTTGTGTACCAGTGACTCCCTTGGTCATTGTACTGAATGACATTCTCTCCCTTACCAGTGACATCAAAAACATCACATCTAGTATGTACTAATGACAGTTCTGCACATACAACTCTTATACGGGTAGCTATCCTATACTGGTTGACATCAATGACAACACAATGCTAACACAAACGATTCTAGAAGTTTTCTCATGTAATAATTTTATGAATTGTGGAATTATCATATCATCAATGACATAGCCATAACCCGAAGGATCCTCAAAGAGAACAATCTAGACCATGCAGCAAGAGTAACATAGTGGAAGCAACAACAACATATTGATAAATGCAAAATGAAATATTTGAAGTATCACAGATTCATTAAAATCAAGTCAACAACATGCGGGTAAGCATACAGGCTTGCAGGCCTTATTACAGCTTACATTCTAGAAAATGATCCATCGGGACCTCCAAAATGATATTCTAATTATAAATCATGAATCATATCCTCATACTACTTCTCTATATCCTAAATGATCTACTATAACAACATAGATAGCATCTGAAACACATCCGGGTCGGCCACAAAAGAGTACATCCTCCAAGATAGGAAAATGAAACGTGTAAAATAGGTTGGCCCAAAAGACATGAATATTTCCTCTGCCAAGAATGCAAATGAAGTGTGGATCAGCAAAGAAGGTTGACCAAGGGCCAAGGAACATTGATCAAGGTGCCAAACAAATCTACAAGCCAAGAAATTGCTCCGCATGAGAAGAAATATCCAACTAGCCATTAAGCTCAAAAATTGCTCCGAGAATAAAGAACTGGCCAATTTGGAAGCAATAACTTGTCAGAAAAGTATCCAAATGAACTGAAAAATCTAGAATAAGGAACAAGAACACGTCTAGAAGCCATGAATCTGATCTACAACAGAAAATGAACAACTACCAAAGAATTTTGGAAGTAGCATAGAAATTGCAACACAAAACAACTGAAAAGCAAAATATATTTTTTTGGTTGATGCAAGATGCTCATCAACTGTGGATGCTCCTACATCAATAAATTTAATGTATAATCCTAAGTTTGAATGATTAATTATATGGAGTTATATCAAATGGGTCTCATATTATATTATTTGTATTACCTCTTATTTATATTATTTTGTGGATATAATATTATTTTAGCATTTTTATTATGTGGGAGTGATTTATTATTTATTTATTTATTCATTTATTTGTGGGAGATGTTATTTGGTAATTGAGTTTAAACTATTATTTTTATTTATTTGATGGGAGTGATCTTTTGTTCGAATTGGGAAATGCTAATTCGGTCCTCGGTGCAAGAGGAAAGTATTGTTTTCATTTTAGCTTTCATTTTTGGGAGTGGAGTGTTTTTTGGAAAGGCATTGAAGGTGGTTTTGAAAATTAGAGAGGTTGTCTTGGTGAGTGATTTTTTGAAAATCTAGAGTTGGAGAAGGGTTTTTGGATTTGCATGTGTTTGGGAATGATTTTGATGAGGATTTTGATAGGAGAATTTGTGAAGATTGCAAAGGGGTTTTGTGGATTTGATTTTTAAAGACTTTAATTGCATTTGTGGATTTTATTTTTGAAGTATTTCTTGTTCGTGTTGATTTTTTATTCATGCGGAGGTTGTACGTCTTTGATTTCATAGTACATTTTTTTCCCATGTTTAATGTACGTTTTATTGAAAAAAAGAAAATAAATGTTTATTTTATTTTTATATAGTGTTTTAAATATTTTGGAAGAGTTCTGGATTTTCATTTTGTGTTTTGTTCAATGGTTGTTTCGAGTGCTCTTGTTTTGTTATTTTAAGGGGTTGTTTCAATGTTTTATGTCTTGTGAATTGATTGTTGGTCTTGGGTATGATCCAATTACATTTATAAGTATAAACTCACCCATCTCAAATGGGTCTTCTTTAGTTTTTGAGTTTTTGTCTGTCTGGGTGTTGGGATTTGAACCCTAAGTCAAACCAAGTATGAAGTCTTGATTGTGTTGCAAATGCACTAAAATAGAGTGTAAATGTGCCAAAAGATGTTGAAAATACACTAAAAGATGATGCAAAATCATTAAAAGACTTAACATATGCACCACTTCATGGGGAAAAAGTGTTAATTCACTATTTTTTCTCTTCGGATCAGTTTTGGAAGTCCGAATCAACTCGAGTCGGTCCAAAGGCTTGGTTTAGGTTTGCAACTCTCCATTGCTCATTTATAGAGGCTATTTTTTTTTTTTTATGGTTTCATGTGTTCATTCATTGATTCTACATTTATGAAGATGCTTTTAGAGCATTTGGTTTAAGGAAAACTTTGTGGATCAAAAGTGATGTTATGGTTCAGATTTTGTTATGGAACCAATGATTTGTGATTCTATTTTGTTTCATGTTATCATGTATGGATTTTTGGAGTTACATTGATGTTTATAGGCCCAAATCCCATTCCTTGATGTTAATGAATATGTGGCTATGTATATGTTGTTTTTCATGGCTTAATCCCTTTGTTGATTGGGTTCTGTGGAAATCCTATTTTTATTTATGAGGTCTTTTCTTATGAGACATGGTTGTGATGATTCATTATGTGAACCATGGATATTATGATATTGTTGTGGTCCTTGTTGGGCATTTTTGCTGCTAGGATATGTTGTTGTCATTGATGTCAACATATTCCTATGATTTATTGCTCCGGTGATTGTGGACTGGTTTATTGGGATCATGGTTTGGTGTATGGAGTATTTCTAGTGTCATTCTATTTTTTTGTATTGGTTTTGGTGATCCAGAAAGCTTAATTGATCATATCATATGATCCGATTTGCAGTGTTCAATATTTCCTCTGATATATTCCGGTGTGATTAGATCTTGAGCTAAGATTTTGGGATTTTGTTTGGGATGTTCATGTGTATCTTCATTTTCGATGGTTCATGATTTGGTGTTCCGCAAGTTATCTTTCTTCATTATAGTTGCTTCTGTTTGAGTGTTCTTGAGGTTTAGATGTTGATCGATGAAAATTTGATAAGTGGTGTTGGTGCAGCCGTTGCTGATGATTCTAACGTGATTGCTGGTGTTTCCTAATTGTGTCCTTTTTTTTATGATCCAAATTGGTCATTGTGCGAGTTGTTGGTGATTTTCTTTGTGTTATGTAGTTTTCCTAGTGGTGTAGCATGTTGCGGTTGTTCTTAGTGTGCTTATCGATGGAGATGAGCACTTGGAAGTTTGATTTAGGTCTATGTTATATCATGTATACCATTATATTGGTTAGGTGGTCGATCTTTGTATCGTGTAATGTAATTTTGTATTTGTGAGTTGAGGGTTTAGCCAACCTTGTTGTCAAGGTTGATGAATTGTATAAATAGGTGGTATAGTCATGCCATTTGGGCATCATGGTTGTGTTTGCATTATTAGAGAGTGATGTATGTGTGAAAAAGGGAGTCATCTTTTAGTGTGGTGTATTGAGAAGACATTGGTGTTGTAGAGCAGACAAATGTGCTTAACCGGAACTATCATCAGGAAAATGCTATTATTGTAGTTTATTCCTTATGGATTGTAGTCCATATATTTTTGTAAGTCAGTGACACTTCCCTAAGGGTTGTAGACTTTCAAGTTATTATATATTGAACTATAATATCTAGGCAATGTGCCTAAATGAATGTGCATTCCCCATTGTAATATTTTCACATACTAAGTTGCAGAGTATCATCTTATTGTGGGTAGGTTCTCATCGTGGTTTTTCCCTTAACCGGGTTTTCCATTTCAAAATCTTGGTGTTGTGTGTTGTGCTATCAATTTTCTTATCTTTCTTGCTACTTCAGTTTATCGGATCTATATTTGTTGCTAAGTTTGTAGATCCGGTGAAAACTAATTCACCCCCCAACTAGAGGTGTTATCTTTAAGAAGGAGAGTTTGAGATTTGATGGAAGTAATTATGCTATATGGAAGAACTAGATGGAGGTGCACTTGAGATGTCTTGGAGAAGATTACTAGAAGATTATAAAGAATTCCTATTATGTTCCTCAGAGTGGACCGGTTACTGTTGATGAGATTAAGGAAGCATTTATGAGCGCCTTGATTGATTCAAGGATGACCAATGTAATGGGACTTCATACTACACATGAGAGTTGGGAAATGATTTAGACCCTGTATGAAGGAGATAAACAAGTCAAAGTTGCTAAGTTGTAGAGTTTGAAAGGGAAATATGAGATGCTGAAGATGGAAGAAGATGAGAACATAAACTCTTTTATGGCAAAGGTGAATGACCTTGTCCTAGGTATTAGATGTGTTGGTGGAACCTTTGAAGAAGATTAAATTGTTGCTAAGGTGATGAGATCTTTGCCTCCTGCTTACAAACATAAGGTAGTTGCTATTGATGAGATCTAGAGTGTAACTACTATGACAAGAGATATGTTGGTTGGAAAGATTGCTACATTTGAGCTGAGCAAGTTTGGTGAATCATATGGAAAGTCTGAGACAAAATTTAGAGAATCTATATCCGAAAAGAAGAAGTATGATCCTGATGAAAGTAGAATATCTAGTTATGAAAGAGGAAGAAGATAGATAGAAGAGAAAGAAAGAGAATTGGATGAGCTTGAAGCATTTATTGTTAGGAGATTGCCTAAGGGAGCTGGTAAGTATGATGGAAAATTGCCTCTGAAATGTTTCTCTTGCAATAAGATAGGACATTTTTCTTCTAGGTTCTCGAAGATAATGGCAAAATATGATAGGCATGATAAATTTGATAAGCATGATAGGAATGATAGATATGAGAAGAGTGAGAAATATGATAAGCCTTACAAGTCTAAGTGAAAATATAAGAATCAGAAGAACTATTATTATGTTGTTGATGAAGGTGTAACAGATGAAGAATTAGAAGGATATGAAGTGGTTTTTATTGCTATTAAAAAAGATGGGTTGGTACATGTTGATTCCATAAGCTACACTATTAAGGAGAAAGCTTTAGCTTCTAAAGTTGAAGATAAAGATGAATGGGTGATTGATACCGGTTGTTAACATCATATGACCGGTGACAAAAGAAAATTTGTGAGTATGGAAAGATATGATGGTGGAATATGTTGGCATATGTGCAGAGTTTGATGACATGATGGAATTGTATGTTGTCATTGATGTCAATATGCTAAAGTATGAACCGATATATTAAAGTAAGCAAACTGGCAAGTGAACCGGTATGATGGTATGAATCAGTATGTTGGAGCATGAACCAGTATATGCAAATTTTGCATGAGGGTTTCATTTGATATAACTACCGGTTGGTAGTCTCAGCTTCAGGGTTTCTGATTGATGCATTTCAAGTCTGTGTGATTCGATCAACGACATCCTGTGATGAGTTAGCATTGAAATGAAGATCAGATCGTGTTGCCATGTCAGCCTTGTGCACGTGAAGAATCTCCTTGAGGATCTTGCATGAAGTAGATTGATTCTATCTACCTCGGGAATGTGCGAAGTCTCAATAAACAATGGAGAGCGTGTGATGGCTTATCAGCTTCCAGAAGCAGTGAAGAACGGATAATGGAGAACGTCTTGAGATTTGTTCAAGATTGTTTTACTCTATGTAATGTGTTTGAATGGTCAGGATTGGACCAATTGTATTGTTAACCTAGATGCTTAGGGTTTTAGGTTTTGGCTACTGACCTAATTGTTGTCTATAAGGTCGATGATGATTTTCATTTTGAAGTTATTGGCAAATGAATGTGTGTGAGGTGTTTCTTTCCAGACCGAAGAAGTGAGTAGAGATCTGCAGAGTGTGATTGCAGATGTATAGGAACTAAAGTGGATCTTCCTTGGAATTAAGTGTTGTTATCAGATTAGTGTATTACCTATTGACTTCTAACCATTTTAGTAGTTGGAAAATCTCTTAACCAGGTAGCTTTAACAAGCTTTTTGTAATTCCTTTAACAGGGTGACTCAAAATCATTGAGTTCTTTAAATCCTCTGACAAGGTAACATTTAACAGGGCTTTTACCTCTAACCAAGTGTTTAGCCATCCCTTAACTGAGTGATCCCTAGCAGGATCAGTTCCTAGCAGAATTTGTTGTAAAGTCTTTAACCGGACTAGGCTCCTAACAGAGCAAACTTCAGAAGAGTTCAAGAACAACTTGTGGGTATTCATTCCCACTGTGGTTTTTCCCAGTTGGGTTTCCACATGAAAAATTAGTGTGTTATGTGTGATGCTTATTCATGTGATGTTTTAGTATTTTTTGTTAAGCGGTAATGCAAGCTGATCCAATGGTCATTGTATTTTTAATGTTTTACTTGCTTAAGCATATGGGTAAAGTTGAGATGAGATGTTAGGTCTGAAGATGATCTAGATGAACTGGCTTATGTCTCTTATAGTCATATTGTGTTTTACCAGGAGTGCCTTGTTTTAGATTGATGATATTGTTTACCAGTCAGTGCAGTCTTTGCAGTTTAAGTTGTTGAAGAAGTTTTTGTCCATACTGATTCACCCCCCCCTCTCAATCTCTATTGGGTATTTATTGTTCATCATTATTCATCAATTGGTATCAAAGTGTCCTCCAGGTCCTCTGTGTTATAAACTTAACCGCTTGAGGAAAAGATCCTATTCTAATGATGAAGAGGGAAGGTCCTAAGTTCAATAGAGATAACTTTAAGATATGGAAGGATATAATGAAGATATACATTAAAAGCATGGATGCTCAACACTGGAACTATGTTGAGAATAATTATGTTGTCCCTACTAGTACTCTCATTGATGATCAAAGAAGAGAAATTCAGGAGAATGGGCAAGTCATGGAAGCTCTTATCAACAGTCTATCTGATATTGAGTTTATAGATGTTCAGGATAAAGACAATCCCAAAGATGTATGGGATACTCTGGAGTCTATCTATGGTGGTGATGAGCATGTGAAGCAAGCTAAGGAAGAGAGCCTTAGGGGAAATTTTGAAGACATGTGGATGGTTGAAGGAGAGACCATTCAACAATATGGGATAAGAATTAAAACTATTGTTGGATGCATCAAGAGTGCAGGAGGTACAATGGATGATTCCACCATTGTTAGCAATGTTTTGAGATCCTTATTACTGGTCTATGCAATAAGGGTTGCTGCTATTCATGAGTTGAGATCTATTGACAACACAAAGGTATCCCTAGACTCTATCATTGCTAAGTTGACTACATATGAGCTAAACAGTTATGATGGCAGTATTCAAAAAACTAAATCAACCTTTAGAGCATCTGTTGCACTATTTAGAAGGGGAAAAGAAGAGAAATGGATGATGAGGAGATCCTGATGGAATTTGAAGCTCTTCTTGCCAAGAGACTTCCTAAGGGAACTCGAAAATGCAGAGGTAAGCTCCCTCTGAAATATTTTTCTTACAATAGGATAGGACACATTGCTATCAACTGTCCTAATAGTGATAATAAGGACAAACCGGAGAAATTTAAAAAGTTCAAAGGAGGAAATAGGAGAAATTGTTTTGTTGCAGTTGATGAAGGTGTCACTAATGATGAATCAGAAGATGAAGAAAGCGAAGACATAGTATTTCTAGCCACTAAGGAAGATGTGTTAGACAAGAAGGCTCTTGTCTCTCACTTTGATAATTATAATGAGTGGATTATTGATAGTGGATGTTCTCACCACATGACTGGTTACCAGAGAAATTTTTTGTCTTTGGAAGAGTATGATGGAGGTGTAGTCTGATTTGGTAATCATGCACCATGTATGGTAAAAGGAAAAGGGTCCATCTCTCTAAATGGAAAAAGAAGTGTTGATAATGTGTATTGGGTAGAAGGTCTCAAGAATAACCTTTTGAGTGTTGCCTAGTTGAATGACAAAGGACTCACTCTGGAATTCAAAGATGGAGTGTGCGAAATAAAAGGAAAGACTGGTGAACTGATGGCCACTCGTATGCAGACCAAAGGTAACTTATTTCAGTTAAATACAAATATCAGTCAATGTCTAATGGCTAAGTTTGATGACAGTTGGATATGGCATAGGAGACTCTGCCATGTAAATTTTGATAATATTGTGAAGGCTAGTAAGATCAAGGCAATTAGAGGATTGCATGTGCTAAACAAACTGGAGAATCCTTTGTGCAGAGAATGTCAATTGGGGAAAATGTCTTCCTCAACTTTCAAAGGTAAATCTTCATAGCAGATAATTTACTTGATCTTATACATACTGATTTGTGTGGTCCTATGAAAACTAGGAGTGTTCAAGGAGATAGGTACTTTATGATTCTTACTGATGATTGCTCAAGAATGATGTGGGTCACATTCTTGAAAGACAAGTCTGAAGCTTTTGGAAAGTTTAAAGCCTTCAGAGCACTAGTTGAAAAGGTAAGTGGTAAGAGGATTAAATGCCTTAGAACTGACCAAGGAGGTGAGTTCACTTCTAGTGAGTTCAATAAGTATTGTGAAGAGAATGACATAAAGAGGCAACTGTCTACCCCTCAGACTCCATAGAAGAATTGGCTAGCAGAAAGGAACAACCGGACTATAGTTGAAGCAGCCAGAATGATGTTGATTCAAGGGAAGATTGCTCACACTTTTTGGAGAGAAGCGGTGAGCACTGTAGTCTACACTATGAACCAGGTACTCATCAAGAAAGGTAAGGATAAAACTCCTTATGAGTATTGGAATGGTAATACTTCAGTAATAAGCTACTTTAGAGTGTTTGGTAGCAAGTGTTATATCAAGAGGAGTGAAAACCAGAGCAAGTTTGATGCAAAATGTGATGAGGGAATATTCCTAGGGTATTCCACCAAGAGAAAAGCTCTCAAGTGTTTTAACAATAGGAATCAAAGAATTGTTGAAAGTATCAATGTTAGAGTTGATGAAACCTCTGAGAAACCTGAGGAAACTATTTGTAAGCAAGCGATAGATGAACCGGATGTAACCTTCTGGGAACCAGTTGCAAAATAATAAAGTACAAGTAGCAGTGTTCCTACACCAGTAGATGCTGATGTAGATGAAGACAAAGATGAGGATGAAGAGGAAAAGCAAGAGGAATCAGCCAAGATCATTCCTAGGTATGTAAAGCTGCATCATGATCCAAAGTAGATCATAGGAGATAAGGATGCAGGAATTCTTACAAGAAGAAAGGTCAGAGAAAATTCTTGCATGATTTCTAAATTTGAGCCCAAAACATTTAAAGAGGCACAAAAAGATGAAGACTGGATTAAGGCTATGGAAGAGGAACTTGACCAGATAGAGAAGAATGGTACATGGTCTTTGGTACCCAGACCACAAAAATGTTATTGGCACCAAATGGGTTTTTAGAAACAAGGTGAATGAAGATGGTACAGTGGTAAGAAACAAAGCAAGATTGGTATGTAAGGGATATGCTCAAGAAGAAGGAGAAGACTATTTAGAAACCTTTGCTCCAGTAGCTAGATTGGAAGGATTTCGAATGCTACTTGCATATGCCACCTTCAAGGGATTTAAAGTGTATCAAATGGATGTGAAATCTTCATTCCTGAATGGAATACTTGAAGAGGAAGTGTATATAGAGAAACCAGATGGGTTTTCCCTATCAGAAGACAGTGATATGGTATGTAGGCTACATAAAGCTTTGTATGGATTGAAGCAAGCACCTAGAGCACTGTATGAACGTTTACACTCCCATCTTGTGAAGGTTGGATTTGAAAGAACAAGTGAAGATAGCAATATCTATCTGAAGTCAGAAGGAGATCAAATTCTGATCTATGAAGCATTTGTTGATGACATAATTTTTGGTGGAAATGACAAGATGAGCCATGCATTTGCAGATGAAATGAAGAAGGAATTTGAGATGTCACTAATCGAAGAGAATAAGTTCTTTATTGGACTACAGATTCAACAAATGAAAGATGGTATCTTTATCACTTAGTCCAAGTATGTCAAAGAGGTGTTGAAGACCTTTGGCATGGAAGACAACAAACCGATTGGTACACCTATGATGACCAGTTGTAAATTGTTAAAAGAAGACGACTCGGCATTAGTGAATGAGAAGGAATATTAGTCGATGATTGGTGTTGTTCTTGAATTCTGATCCTTTTCTTACCCCCTTTGATGGGAAAGAATAACTCTGTATGTGAATGGAGAAATCGAGGAACAAGAACCTTAGAGCAACATATGACAAGGTTTTGAAAACCTTCTACACTTCGAACTTATCCAAAGTTCAGGCAGGTATACCTAATGTGAATACTTTCACACTTTTTTAACAAAATCCACAGTAACCATTGTCCAAAAACTAGTGGATCTTATCGCCTTAAACAAAAAAAAACTAAAAAAATATAGGAAAACTTAGGCTCATTTTCAGTGTTGATCCTCAAGAGATTTAGAAAAGAAAACATTAACAGATACCAGTGCCTTATCCAGGTTACAGAGTCATCTATTTTAAACAAGAACTTTAGAATTAAACATATCCATGCATCTCAATCACTTTGGCTTCTACCAACTCCATACATGCCTGGCATGTATATGAATCCTCCCTTTGTTATACTAAACAGTGTTCATCAAATTCAAAGTCCTCAACAAATAACTTACTGATAAAGATATTTCTCGCGTATTTAATTCCCCTCCCGAAGAAGAAAGCTAAGAAACATATCTATGAAGATTGCATTACAATCCTTGTTCAATTGAAATAACCCTAAGTTACCCAAATGAAACCAGTAAAATATTTGAAAGCATACCAGAAGACAACACAAATTTTAGGCTCAAAGTTAATGGTCTGTATATTTATATTCAATTTGGAACATCCTACAAAACTCAGATGGTTCACTGTAAACTTTAGAAAAGCCTAGATAAATTTTTGCAGAGTTTCTTTATGAATTCTTGCAACCCCCCTTTCATTAGTCCTGGTATCCATTTATAAAAGTATGGATGCATACAAGCTTCAGACCCTGTTCAAAAAGTTTGTTACAACCGCAATACCTCTCCAAGAAGCGGTTACAAGTCCTTTTCAACATCCATAGCCTCTTGTGCCTTTTGTTCTGCCGCAACCTCTTCTAACTGCTCCAGAGCATCTTCTTTCTGTCCCACATAACTATCCTTCCATTCCTGAAAAACATCATCACTTGGCCAAGCAAAACTAACAACCTTCTATTTCATGTCATCTAGCCTTTTCCATGTGACTCTTAAATGCCCAATTTATGTTTCTATGAAACCGTAATGAGATTTCACCTTTTCAATTTCTTCAATTGTTTGGACAAATAAAGATGTGTCATCAGTGTTGATAATTTGATTGAGCCTTTGGGACAAATTGTGGTCCAGCTCGTCTAACCAGGTCTTCTCTTCTTTTAACTGAATTGGACCAATGAAACCTCCTGGGAACAATTCAAATTTGTGATCCGAATATTCTTTTCTATATAATTGGGCTTTTCTTTTTAAACCTGCCCTTTCCACTGAGAAAATATTCATCTCTTTTATAAACTCACTGGTGGACCTTAGAAGGTCATTCTCTTCTGCATCTGCATGGGATGAACACATGAGCTCCAATTCCTTACCTCTGGGCATCCACTTATTAAGGATTGGTTCCAAAGTGGCCTCATCTTCTCTGAATTTGATCATAACCTCCAAAATCCTCTTTATATTTGTGTATACAATGGAGGCCTTGACTGCATCATCAAACTTCAAAATTGTGGCTTTCACCTTCTCTTCATATTTGTTTACAAACAAGGCTTGAGCTTGTTTTAACTTTTCCAACTCATGTTGGACAGTCTCAACTGATTGGAAACCAGAAGGCATAGGAGAAGGGGGGTATTCTATGATGGGACTAGTAGGAGGAGGTCTTGTTGGAAAGGAGGCTATCATGAGTGTAGAGGATTCACCTAGATGGTGCTGACCTGCCAACTGACTTTGGAGTTTAGTAATGATGTTGTCCCTATTGGCTATTCCTTCTTTAGCCTCATTGTAAGCCTTTAAGATAGTCTCCAACTTCAATTGAAGATTAGCTCTTTCTTGTGCCTCTTTCTCTGCTACTACCACATTAAACTTTGCAATTTCCAAAACTGTGCTTGCAGCTTCCACTACCCCTGTATCTTGGACTCTCTTAACAATCATGCCTCCTAAGAGGCTAGAATCTAATGCATTTTTCCTCCTTTTGTTCTCATCCTTTTTTAATGACCACATAACAAGAGCAGCATTATCCTTACTGAAGGACACTCCTTCCATTGGCTTTGTTTCCTTCCTTACTGCATCAAGAACTAAAGCATCAACTATATCCCATTCAGGGAGAATTAACACACCAGCCTTTGCTACCATTTCTCTTCCTTTCTTAGGGGTGATTGTCTTAAACTCCTACATCATTTCTTGCTTTATTTCTTCCTCTATCTGATTAGCATCTCTGAGAGGTTGTTCACTCTTCTTCTGCTCACATCTGGTCTTGAAATGTTCCATGTTCTGCTTCCACACAAATTGCATGAAAGCCCCTATTGTAACAAAATTACTGTCAGCCAGGAATTCTTCACTGGCTTTCTTAATAGTAAGGTCTAATTCTTTGCCCCTTAGCTCACCATCAGTTAAGTTCATTTCAGCACTAGGTGGCTCCTCTCGCATCCCCTCTTGGGTCTCCTCATAGGTGGAAGCAATCTCGCCTAGACTCCCTAACTATAATAATTGTTCAGCCACCACTTGCTCATTTCCAATGTGGATAGGGGACTGAGACGGAGAATATTGAGGTTCATTGGTTTCAACGTCCTTTCCCACTCTTTTCCTTTTAGGGGAATCCTGAATGTCAATGACATCTTCAGTTTTCCTTTTCCCTTTTGAAGTGAAAGGCTCACCTGTCACTGGCGTCATCATAGTGTACTTTGACTTCTTATGCATTACATAGTCACTAGGTGGGATAGCCTTAGCAAAGGAAAGTTTAGCCAAGACCAGCTTAACCCTATCAGGATCATTTTGTATTATAGCCTCCCTTTTTTCTTTTAAGGTCTGCATGAGGTCTTCAAAATAGAGAATCAAGAACTTGATTTTCTCCTCAAAAGGGTTGAAGCTAGAAAGAGGGTCATAGCTACTGTCAAATTGATGAATAAAATCAAGTGCCTTCTTATATGCAACCCACTTCTCCTTCCTTAGTTTCTGCTCATCTAAGCTAAATTCATTTCTTATTAAATCTTCGGGGAACTGAAATTGGTGAGGCCTACCTCTACACACTGTTCTCTTTCTGAACATACCATTGAAAAAGTCCTCAGGGTCTGCACATCTTGAAACTGCAGTTGACAGCCTATATGGCTTAAAGAATTCTTCAAAATATTTCCATCCACCTTTAGTGATTACAAAATGGTGGGCCATGGTAATAGTTGGGAAGATGGTCCCTTTACCCCTATTGGTTAGCTCTGTCTCTTGCACTCCTCCAATTTGTCTCAACACTTCTACAATCCCTATCTTTAATGGGACCTGATAGGGCAGTAAATAAGGAGTACCTCTAAAACCATAAACTCTGAAAATAGTAGAAACAGGGTACAAAGACATGTCTTCCCAGTTGTGAACAATCTTGATATCTTCTGCAAACTCTTTAGGCCTTAGGAATTCCAAAAGAGCCTTAGGAATCCTAGGGTTTTCTGCACGTAAAAGAACTCTAATCTTAGATGCAAAGCATCTATCAAACTTCAGAAAACTAGCATCCTCTCTATCCCAAGATAGAACAGTGCTCCAAAGTTACACAGGCATCTCCTCTTTATCTTTAACCTTGACCAAATCTATATCTTTTGCAAAATAATCAGCACCTTTGAATAAAAACATGTGCATTAATAGGGAGTGCCATCCAAATGGCCTATCCACCTTACCATTTTTAATCCCTGCAAGCCCTGCACTAATAGCATCAGTGAGGTAGGGGGAAAAATCAAATGTTATTACTAGCGAAGGGTTTAGAATTTGGGCAATCATCAGCATATAATGGGTTGGCATATGTTTCTCAACATCTTCTCCAAAGATCTGACATAGTGTCCAATACATACCTTTAGCTCTTAAAGTAAACAAATTCAGGGAAAATGGTTCCATTGTATTGGGGCCTACAACTATTAACCCTCCTATTTTAACAAATAATTCTCTCAATGGGCCACTCCTAAGATGGTCTCTTTATGCATTGTAGACTTGAGCTAATGCTTCAAAATCAATAGGCTCAAGATAATTTGAAGCTTCACTAAGCTTGAAAACATTTCTAAACTCATCATCTTTGATTTCAACTAGGGTTAATCCCTTTATATTTCTGATACATCTGGTAGCAGGGTCATAATTTTGTGTGATTAGGGTCAATAGATCTACATCCATGAATACACTAGGGACCACAAGTTTTCGTACATCCAGTTCCCATATGCTATTTAAAGGAGCTGGGGAATGCCTTTTCCCAAAACTGACTTTGAATAGACTTAGACCTGATATCCCTATTTCAGGGTCCCTTAACCAATTGCCTTTATCATACAGGCCATCCCTGATTTTCAAACGAGGGTTCTTTGGTACTAACTCTTTGGCCTTAGCCCCGACATTGGCGGACATGGTTAACTATTCTAAAAAATCATCACAGATGTTCTTGTCATGATAATTCACTTTTCTTGTCAACTCTCTTCTTGGTGCCATTCTGAATAAGCAACTATACCACTTGAAACTAGCACAGACCTCTAATGAAATAATTCACACAACAATGACTGGAAACAGACCAGAATTATCAAGAAAAGCACAAAAAACCTTATTATTTGCCTGAAAAGAATCGCTCCGCACCAATTGCCCTACAACAGACTTCGATGAAACAATACTAACAATCAAGTTGATGCGGGCTCTAAAGGACAAGTTGGCATTGAATTTTTTTTTAGAAATTAACTCTGCATGCTTAGGCTATCTTTTCAGAATTGAATTCACCAAATCGAATTCAAAACTGGCTCCAACGAGTCATAACTTCTCTGAGTCTCTCCTCTGTTTCGATCTTTTGCTATTTCGTAGTGCATAAAACCTTTGCACCTTTCTTTCGCGAAACAACGCAGGCCATTGGATTACAAGAACTCACACCACCTTTACCTCTGTCTGATCTCTCTTTGTTAATGTCGGGTCCTACCTTCTTTTCGCTATTTCGTGGGCTTTAACATTGGTGTACTTTTCCTTCAGGAAGCCACGCTAGCCTTTAGATCAAGCTCTAACTACCTGGCTTTTAACCCTAACCAGGACCGTCAATCTCACTTACTAACCGCACCTCATCTTGACAGCTAACGGTTTTCGCCATTTTGCAAAGGTTAAGCTGCAGGCATCTTTAGCCCACGAAACAATGAGAACCATTAGATTGACCACAAGATGAATATCTTTTAACAAGCTTCAAACCTTTTAAGTGGGCCCTTTATTCGGAAATCACTTACTCTACTTATTCACTGGTTAACAAATGCCACATGGTAGTCGGCCATTAGCTATTGGGAGCTTCTTCGGGTTCCGTTCTGAGTTCACCATGTGTTTTGCTTCACTATTCTCCACATAACTGCCGATTGCACCAAGGTGGGCCCTCAACTGCCATTTAAAACCACGTATACTGGACAGGTCATCTTTTACTCTATGAAACACACCATCTGTCCTACCATTTCATGCCTTCGTGTGATTTCCACCTATCTTTCGCCATTTCGCAAAGGCTAGTCTCTATTCAATTTGCGGCCACGAAACTACGAGAACCATCTGATCAAATCATACTTGATCGGCTTTTAATTTCATGCCCTGCTTGTCCTTTGGGCCCATTGGCCTCTTTCGCTATTTCGCGATGACTATCTCGTGATCAACTTGTCTTCACAAATCTGCGCAAGCCATTAGATCTTAGGAACTTGCCCATTATTTATCCTGTTTATGACCCTCTCACCTGGGACCACTGCAGACCGACCACTGAGCGCCCCATCACTGCTCTGTCATCACCAGCTGGACCTACCACCTTTACCACCACCTTTAGCAAGACCTACCACCTTTTCGCTGATTCACAAAACATAAACCATGTGCATCTCAGGCTAACGAATCAACGTGAGCCATTGGATCACAATCAAGATGTATTTCTTTTATCCAACTGTCAATCCATCTGATTGGGCCCGTCTATGCCTTTCATTATTTCACGATAATTAAATTACTAGCAACTTCGCTTAACGAAACACCAACAATCATATGATGAACCAAGAGTTGCACAACACTTACGAGGGCCAACAAACATTAGAACAAGATAAAGGAAAGGCGCACAAAAATTAAAAAATTTAAGGGAATGCTTAGGTAAATAACAATGGGGGGACACTTCTCATGACAAATGGACCCATCACTGAAGTGGTAAAAAGTAACGCAGAATTAGAACCAGGTTTTTACTTAGACACTTTGAAAATTAAAACTTAAAACCCTTAAACCTTCCCATTGGCTTTCAACAAAACAGAGGTAACAAGGCCAATACCAGACTCAAAATTTCAGCAAAATTAGCCAATTATGGACCAAGAACATCCATTTTTAAAATAGTAATAACAATTGGTAAGTTGCACTATGTAGTACACAATAGACCAGACATAGCAAATGCAGTGGGCATTGTTGCACGTTATCAGAAAATTCCAAGAGAATCCCACTTGGTAGCAGTCAAGCGGATTCTTAGATATCTGAAGGGAACTATAGATTATGGATTGTGGTATCCATATAGTAATGATTTCAATCTCAAAGTGTTTACCAATGTCAAATGGGCTGGTAATGTGGACGACCGGAAGAGAACAAACAGTGGTGAATTCTTTCTCGGTGGTAGACTAGTCTCATGGATGAGCAAGAAGCAGAGTTGTATCTCTCAGTCCACAGCAGAAGCAAAATATGTAGCAGCATTTATGAACTATACTCAGACAATTTGGATGAAGCATGTATTAAGTGGTTTCAAAGTCCCTATATCTGAACCGGTGAGTATATTTTGTGACAACACAAGTGCAATTAATATTTCCAAGAATCCTATATTGCATGCTAGAACCAAGCACTTCAAGCTCGAGTATAATTTGTTGAGGGAGAAAGTTCAGAATAAAGAGGTTGTATTAGAACATGTTTCCAGTAAGGATCAGTTAGTAGATATTTTCACCAAGCCTCTACCAAAGGCTACATTTACATATTTAAGATGTGAATTAGGGGTGCTGACCCTTCAAGAGGTGAACTAAAGGTATGTGCTACACATCAGTCAGGTATTGCATTGTCAAATATTTTCAGAATTGATGTGTTGAAGGATGCTACTCCTCAAGGGGAGCAACATAATGGAACATGGATGTTTGTGCCTCCACTTTGGCATTGTTGTCAAAGGGAGAGAGAAGATGTGAAGCACAGAAGATATCTGCAGAAAAAGATGTGAAGCAAAGAAGGTATCTACAGAATTGAAGACATATAATATGGAAGAGATTGGGGAGATGTGAATATGTAGAAATATCTTGGTATATTGCCATCAATACCCAAGGGGGAGATTGTTGGCATATGTGCAGAGTTTGATGACATGATGGAATTGTATGTTGTCATTGATGTCAATATGCTGAAGTATGAACCGGTATATTGAAGTAAGCAAACTGGCAAGTGAACCGGTATGATGGTATGAAGTGAACCAGTATAATGGTATGAACTGGTATATGCAAAGTGAACCAGTATGTTGGATTATGAGCTGGTATATGCAAAGTTTTTATTGGGGTTTTATTTGATATGACTATCGCTTGGTAGTCTTGGGTTCAGGGTTTCCAGTTGATGCATTTCAAGTCTGTGTGATTTGACCAATGATATTTTGTGATGAGTTGGCATTGAAATGAAGATCAGATCATGTTGTCATGTCAGCCTTGTGCGCGTGAAGAATCTCCTTGAGGATCTTTCATGAAGAAGATTGATTCTATCTACCCCAGGAATGTGTGAAGTCTCAGTAAACAGTGGAGAGCACGTGATGGGTTATCAGCTTCCAAAAGCGGTGAAGAACGGACGATGGAGAATGTATTGAGATTTGTTCAAGATTGTTTTACTCCATGTAATGTGTTTGAACGGTCAGGATTGGACCGACTGTATTGTTAACCTAGATGCTTAGGGTTTTAAGTTTTGGCTACTGACCTAATTGTTGTCTATAAGGTCGATGATGATTTTCATTTTGAAGTTGTTGGCAAATGAATGTATGTGAGGTGTTTCTTGCCAGACTGAAGAAGTGAGTAGAGATTTGTAGAGTGTGATTGTAGATGTATAGGAACTAAAGTGGATTTGCCTCGGCATTAAGTATTGTTATCAGATTAGTGTATTACCTGTTGACTTCTAACCATTTCAGCAATTGGAAAATCCCTTAACTGGGTAGCTTTAACATGCTTTTTGTAAATCCTTTAATAGGGTGACTCAAAATCATTGAGTTCTTTAAATCCTCTGACAAGGTAACCTTTAACAAGGTTTTTACCTCTAACCGGGTGATCCCTAGTAGGATCGGTTACTAGCAGAACCTGTTGTAAAGTCTTTAACCAGACTAGGCTCCTAATAGAGTGAACTTCAGAAGAGTTCAAGAACAATTTGTGGGTATTCATCCCCATCATGGTTTTTCCCAGTTGGGTTTCCACTTGAAAAATCAGTCTGTTATGTGTCATGCTTATTCATATGATGTTTTAGTATTTTTTGTTAGACAGTAATGCAAGCTGATCCAATGGTCATTGTATTTCTGATGTTTTACTTGCTTAAGCATATGGGTGAAGTTGAGATGAGATGTTAAGCCTAAAGATGATCTAGATGAACTTGCTTATGTCTCTTACAGTCATACTGTGTTTTACCGGTAGTGCCTTGTTCTAGATCGATGATATTGTTTACTAGTCAGTACAGTCTTTGTAGTTTAAGTTGTTGAAGAAGTTTTTGTCCATACTAATTCACCGCCCCCCCCCCCCCTCTCTCAGTATCTGTTGGGTATTTACTGTTCATCATTATTCATCTAAATAGTGAGATTTGGAGATGACAAAGCCTATGTAATTCGTGGTAGAGATTCTTTTTCCTTTGATAGCAAGCATAATACCAATGATGTCTTGTATGTTGAAGATTTGAAGCATAATCTCTTAAGTGTTGGACAGATGGTTGACAAAGGTTATGATTTAGAATTCAAGAATGGAAAATGCCATATCCTAAATGCCTCCAATATAGAGATTGCATCTGGAACTAAGACTAAAGGTAATATATTTCATTTGAATGTTGGTGAGAAAATTTGCTTGATCGCTTAGATTGATGAAATTTGGTTGTGGCATAGGAGAACGTGTCATGGTAATTTTGATTTAATGATTAAGATCAGTTCTACACAAGTTGTTAGAGATATACCTAAAATTATTAATCTTGTTAATCTGGTATGTAAGGTATGTCAGATGGGTAAGAAAACAAGAATTTATTTCAAGAACAAGTAGTATGCATCTAATGGATTGCTAGATCATGTGCATACTGACCTATGTAGACCTACAAATGTTAGAAGTGTGTAGGATGACATATATTTTATGTTACTAAATGATGATTATTCCAAGATGATGGGGGTTGTATTTTTGAAGGAAAATCAGAAACATTAGATAAATTCAAGATATTCAAAGAAAAGGTTGAGGCTAAGACTAGATTGAAGGTGAAATGTCTAAGATCTGACAGAGGAGGAGAATTTTGTTTTGATGAGTTTGACTCATTTTGTGAAAAGCATGGGATTAGAAGACAATTATCTACTCCTAGAACCACACAACATAATGGAGTTGTTGAAAGAAAGAATAGAATTATCTTGGATGTTGCAAGGACTATGTTGATTGAAGGGAATGTTTTGAAGATCTACTGGAGACAATTTGTTAGCACTGTTATTTACACATTCAATCGAGTGCATATAAAAGATGATATCGGTAAGACTCCTTATGAGCTATGGTTTGGTCATGTCCCTACTGTGAGATATTTCAAAAATTTTGGTAGCAAGTGTTATATCAAGAGAGATGAGGATATAGGAAAGTTTGATGAAAGAAGTGATGAAGGAATTTTCTTGGGATATTCAACAAAGAGAAAAGCCTACTGGTGCTACAATAAGAGACTGGGAAAGATAGTGGAAAGTGCAAATGTGAAGGTAGATGAGAAATATGGAGAAGAAATCAAAGAATGTGGATATGATTATGGTTAGCATGTTGTTTTAATGCCTATTCTAACTGAAGAGTTGAAGTAGAATGATCTGGTAGAGATAGTTAATCCAGATATTTCTACTATCAATGGAGAGGTACAGGAACCTAAAAATCAGAATAATCAGAAGACTCTGAGGTATATAAGATTGAATCATTCTGAAAAATCAAATTATTGGTGATAGAAATAAAGTTGTGATGACTAGAAGAAGGTTAGCTATTGAAGAGGTATGTTTGATTTCCAAAACTAAACCTAAAGATGTTGTTGAGGCTTGCAAAGATGAAAATTGGATAAGGGATATGGAAGAATAATTGAATCAAATTGAAAAGAATAACACATGGGAACTTGTCCCTAGACCTAAAGATAAGAATGTGATTGGTACCAAATAGGTATTCAAGAACAAATTGAATGAAGCTGTTGAAGTCGTTAGAAATAAAGCAAGTTTGGTATGCAAAGGATATTCACAAAAAGAAGGAATTGATTATGAGGAGACTTTTCCTCTAGTAGCCAGACTTGAAGCTATTAGACCGTTGCTCACATATGTTGCTTATAAAGATTTCAAGGTATATCACATGGATGTCAAGTCATCTTTTCTAAATGGTGATCTTGAGGAAGAAGTCTACATTGAGCAACCTGATGGATTTTCATTATCAGATGATGGAGACATGGTATGCAAATTGAAGAAAGCTCTTTATGGATTGAAACAAGCCCCTAGAGCCAGGTATGCTAGATTGGATAAGTACTTGCTGAAATTGGGATTTAATAAAGGTACTGCTAACAATAATCTGTATTTCAAGATTGAGAATGATAACATCTTGATTGTTGAAGTTTTTGTTGATGACGTTATCTTTGGAGGAGATGATAACTTGAGGATGAAGTTTATCGGTGATATCCAAAAAGAATTTGAGATGTCTATGATAGGAGAGATGAAATTTTTCTTAGGTTTGCAGATTTCACATACTCAAAAAGGTATTTTTATATCTCAAACTAAATATGTGAAGGAATTATTGAAGAAGTTTGGGTTAGAAGACTCCAAACCGGTTGGAACTCCTATGGTGACTGGCTTCAAATTATCTAAAAATGATGAATCTCCGAAAGCTAATCAATTTTTATACGGATCTATGGTTGGTGGACTGCTATATCTTACTCAAACTAGACCAGATATTATGCATGCTATGTGCATGACTATTAGATATCAAATTGATCCGAAAGAGAGTCATGTCACTGTTGTAAAGAAGATATTCAGATAATTGAAAGGGGCTATGGATTATGGTTTGTGGTATCTGAGGAATGATGATTTCATGTTATGTGATTACACTGATGTTGATTGGCTTGGTGATGTTGATGAACAAAAGAGTACCTCCAGTGGTGCACTCATTTTGGGTAAGAAATTGGTTTCTTGTGTGAGTAAGAAACAAGATTCAGTGTCCTTAGAAGTTGAGTACATTGTTGCTGCTAGTAATTGCACTCAAGTAGTTTGGATGAAGAAAATGTTGAAGTATATCAGAGTTATCTATGATGAGCCTACTATCATATATTGTGATAATTCCAATTTTCTATTAATATATCAAAGAATTTGGTGCAACATTCAAAGACTAAACATGTATCAATCAAATATCATTTCTTGAGAGAAAAAGTCTATGAAGAGGAAGTGAAGCTGGAATATGTGTCTACAAAGCAACAAATTGCTGATATTTTCACTAAGCCTTTTCCTGTAAATACATTTATCTATTTGAGAGACCAGTTAGGGCACCCCTCCTAATGAGAACTAGATGCACTGAGTTGCATCAATCTGGTGGACTTTGCAGTCTTATTCTTTTGTTTGGATTGATGAGTTGGTGCTACTACTCTATTGGAGTAGTCAGTGAGTTTAAGGAAGAAAGAATCATGATTTGTTAATCAAAGGGGGAGAGTAAGTTTGGTTTTTAAGGATATTTGGCATTAATGCTGTCAAAGGGGGAGAGAAGCATGTGAAAAACTATTTTATTTGTCTGATCTTAGGGGGAGCTTGTTGGAGATGTTTTCTTTCTTTGCATTGATTATTTTTCACATTCATATGTTGCCATCAATGCCAAAGGGGGAAATTGTTGGGAATTGTTGCTACTAAGATATGTTGTTGTCATTGATGTCAACATATTCTTCTGTATCTAAAAGGTATTGAGCTCCTGCCTGAAAATTCTCCTGCCCACTCCTCTGCAGTTGTTCTCCCCGATGGCAACTCGAATCTGGTCATTGTCGATGCTCTTAGTCGTAGTCTCTCTTGGTCGTTGGTGGCTACTAAGGGCCCTCGCTCATACTCTACTCAGGTATCACAGGTTCTATCTACAAATTTACGCAGAGGGGGAGGAAGGGGGTCTATCCCTCTCTCCTATGTTGCCTATGTAAATGTGAATAAGGATTCAAATCAGGAAAAAAAGAACAATGTGAAGATTTTTACAGAGCATAGTTCTATTTGTATATTCAAGGGTATTTGGCCCAGCCTTCCAGAGCTATGTAAATGGATCTCTTATCACTGGGATCCTCTCATTTCTAGTACAATTCACATATACCCTATGGCTAAAGGTTTCTTTGTTTCTATATTTAAGAATGCTAAGGATAGAAGAAAAATTCCATGTGAAATATTTTTCTATGAGAAAGATAATATGTCTCTTTTGGCCAAACCCTAGCACTTTGATATTAACCCCCTTTTTGAGAAGTTCGACAAAATTCTGGTTTGGGTTTGACTTCCTTGCCTTCCTCTCCATTTGTGGGTCGATTCTCTCTTTGAGGAAATAGGTGATGCTATTGGGAGTTTCATTATGGTGGATAATGAATCCTTTGGGCTTTAGATGCTTTAAAATCAGCCATACGAATGGGAATTGTGGGGTTGAGAAGAAAAATCCAGCTGCTTCATGGTGGTCGAGGGCCTCATACCAACATTAAACGGTAAAGAAATCTTTGGACTCTTTTAAAGAGACGCTGGATGTTGGGGTTTCTACTATGGCTGGTTCAGGTTCTTTAATGGTGAAGAAAGTTTCTTCAAATGCCACAAAGGATGTTTCTATGATTAAAGATGTTGTGATGCATGATGTTGTTGTCTCTTCTACTGAAAATGATTTGTTGTCTCTTACCCCACAGGCGGCTTCACTGTGTGCTGATACAACTTTTGCCCCATCTGCTAGATGTGGTCCTGTGTCTGTGATGGTTGTTTATTCCTCTACTAATGCTATTTCTTCCAGTCTGGATAGATCAGTGTTGGGCTCTTCAGATTGATCTATTGTGGTAGCTAAAGTTGAAGAAGGATGGATTACTGTAAAGGGGAAGCATTCAAAGACGTCCAAACATTCTTTTGATATGACTTTTGTTTCCACAAGGCTAGTTGCAATTCTTGAGGACCCTTGTAGTTGGTTGGTTGGGCTGGTTTTTCTGGCCCTGTCTTTGGTTGGGTTGCATGTTGTCTTTTGAGGAAAACTATTTTTTGGATGTGGCTCTCTTCTTTTTGTTGAGCGGTCAAGTTCTATCCCTTGTTTGATTTGTAAAGGATTTCGGGTCCCTTCAAAACCTATTTTTCATGTAATCGAAAACATATTGTTATGATTTATTGCTCTGGTGATTGCAGATTGGTTTATTGGGATCATAGTTTGGTGTATGGATTATTTCTAGTGTCATTATATCTTTCTGTATTGGTTTTGGTGATCCAAAAAGCTTAATCGATCATATCATATGATCCGATTTGCAATTTGTTTTTCTGATCAGTGTTTTGCAGAGTTCAATATTTCCTCTAGTATATTCTGATGTGATCGGATCTTGAGCTAATATTTTGGGAGTTTGTTTGGGATGTTCATGTGTATCATCATTTCAGATGGTTTGTGATTTGGTACTCCTCAAGTTATCTTTCTTTGTGACATTTGTTGTTGTTTGATTTTTCTTGAGGTTTAGATGTTCATTGATGAAGATTTGATAAGTGGTGTTGGTGCAGATGTTGCTAATGATTCTAACGTGCTTGTTGTTGTTTCCTAATTGTGTCCTACTTTTTTTAATGATCCGCATTGATCATTGTGCAAGTTGTTGGTGATTTTCATGATTTGGTGATGTTCTTCATGTTATGTGGTTTTCCTAGTGGTGTAGCATGTTGTGGTTGTTCTTGGCATGATTACCAGTGGAGATGAGCACTTGGAAACTTGATTTAGGTCCATGTTATATAATGTATACCATTATATTGGTCAGGTGGTCAACATTTGTATCGTGTAATATAATTTTATATTTTTAAGTTGAGGGTTAAATAGGTGATATAGTCATGCAATTTGGGTATTGTGGTTGTGTCTACATTATCAAAGAGTGATGTATGTGTGAACAAGAGATTCATCTTTCAATGTGGTGTTGCAGATCAAACAAATGTGCTTAACCGAAACTATCATCAAGCATTTGTAGATGCTATTATAGCAGTTTATTCCTTCCGGATTGTAGTTTGTATCTTTTTGTAAGTCAATGAGACTTCCTTGAGGATTGTAGAGTTCCAGGTTATTGTATCTTGAGTTGTAAGATCTAGGAAGTGTGCTTGAATGCATGTGCATTCCCCATTGTAATATTTTCACATACTAAGTTGCAGAGTATCATCTTATTGTGGGTAGGTTCCCACCATGTTTTTTCCCTTAACCAGGTTTTCCATGTCAAAATCTTGGTGTTGTGTGTTGTGTTATCAATTTGTGTTGGTGTAAATAAATATTCATTTTGGATATTATTACACTTTACTTAAGTTAACTTAGGATAATGCATCTCTTCGTAGTTTGGATTTGAGACACTTAGGGAAGTGTGCACATAGGGATAGAGCTTGTAGGAGAAATTCCACCTTTTGTGGTCTTATTTTGTTGTTACACTCCACATTCGGTGAGTCATCCACCTCTTGTGGACTATTATATTATTTCTCCTACCTACCCCTAGTATTTCTTACCTACCCTTGTGTCTCATTGAGCCACATGTCATAATTGTGTGCTCGTACATCCATATGGCCTTGCCTATATAAGCAGGCCTATATTCATTGTATTGGTTAATCCAGTTGATCATTTGCATATTGATGAGAATACAGTTTTGTTCTTGTCATTTTATTGTCTCTCTTTTTATGCTTTTCATTGTGCCCTTGATCTTGGTAAAATCCTACAATTTGCTTATCTTTGTTATTGCTGCAATTTATCAGATCTGTATTTGTGGTTAAGTTTGTAGATCCGGTGAAAACTAATTCACCCCCCCCCCTCTTATTTTTCCTTCATTGTTGTTGCCAACAATCCTATTATTGTAACCTAGGTTTTAGGAGCATATTAGGGGGAGTGTCTCTCAAGTGGGTGTTGGGGCCCTAAAGTGGCTGCCAGGATATCTCATTAAGAGTTGGTTAATCAAGTGATACCATTAAATTAAATGAATTGGGTTAGGTTGAACACACATTAATAAGAAAATTGTTGATGCCCCAGTCATGCCTTGTGTGTTTTTATAGATAGATGATGAAATCTCATGGCCTGGAGTGCTCATTTAGACTCAAGATGAGATTGGGAAGGCCTGTATGGAAGATCAAACTTCCTTGCCTTCATGGAAGGATTGTTCAGTTCCACATGTGTTGTCAAATGGGTGTCGAGGTCTTGATTTTGGAGAGGTTCGGACCTACGGATAACCCATGTTAATGGCATGTGATGACAAGAAATTTGGAGGAATTGATTATGTGTTGCATTGATGTTTTGTCATTGATGGCAACACCGCTTGTTTTGGTTGTTTACCAGTTTCTAGTTGGTTCCAGTAGAGTGGTTGTTTATGCTATTGATCCAGTAGGATCCAATATGCTTTAGTTCATGGAATTGGTTTGGATCTATCATTCATGCTATTCAGATGTATATCATGATCAGTTGGTTTGGGATTTGATGACTCAGGAGTTATCATTTGTTCTAGTAAGCCTTTTGGTCACCAGTAAGGGTTTTACTTGCAAAGCTTTGTTGAATACATTTTGATGCATGTGATTAGTGGTGTTGTTGTAGCTTCTAGATGGCTTTTAGGATACTATTGGTTATCATGTTCATGTTCCATTTCATCGGTGGTGTTGGATTTAGTTTAGCAACCTATTTTGGGTCTGGTACTATCTAGGTTATGGACCAGTTTCTGTAACGTGTTGGAGGATGTTCTTGATGTGTTACTGATGGGATTTAATGATTGGTTTACATTATTTTCGGCCTAAGCTGACTTGGTTGATCATTGGATTGTAGGTTTATGTTGTGAACTTATTGTACTATCTTTTTGGCGGCCAACCTAATTGTTTAGGTCCCAATTTAGTATAAATATGATGTAAGATCTCTATGTTTGATATACAGGTCAAGGTTATAGGTTTATCTATGTGTGAATAATGTTGTAATCATATGCAGAAGGTTTGGTCAATCATAGGTGATCGAATTGGGTTTGTAAGAGAGGTTTAAGGCCTCCAGTATTAAGCTTAACTGGAACTGTACTCATACATAGGAGATGTTATACTTGTAGTTCACTCTTCTTTTTGGATTGTAGTCTGATGTTTTGTAGTCAGTGAGGCTCCTTTTTGTGATGAGCAGTGCGCTCTAGGATGTTGGCCTTCCTGCATGTGCAAGCCCCTCATATTGTAATCACATAGTTACTGCAGAAGTATTATCTGACTGTGGGTAGGCTTCCCACCATGGTTTTTCCCTTTACCGGGTTTTCCACATACAAATCTTGGTGTCGTGTTTTGGATGGATGGTAACTATTCTGTGATTTATGTCTATGTTTAAAAGCTATATCAGTTATCCTAGTATTTGGTTTATGCATTCTGATATTGAGTTTATGTGTTCTAGTGCTAAGGATTTAAATGCTTAAAGTTTTGTAATCCGATGACAACTGATTCACCCCCCCCCCCCATCTTAGTTGTCCTCTGGCTATTTGAGTTGTCTAACAACTCTTCCCTATGTCTTTCCCACGACCTTAATCCTTGTGTTGTGTAGAAGCCTCTGGTGATTTTGTGTCTTATGTTGAGCCTATGCCTTATGTTGTTTAGTCTTTCAATTTGTTTTGTCTGTGTAAGTATTTCTATTCCCTTGGATGTATAGGTTTCAACCTAGGTCAACTAATGTGTGTGGGGCCTTATGTTATTCTCTAAAGCATGGCAAGTTGACCTTTTTTTCTCCACATGGTCAAGTGGTTGATGCCTTCTTCTATTGGGATGTTTCTTCTTCTCTTTAGTTCTAGTGCTATGGATTTATAATGTGAATGTAATCTCTATTATATGTAAATATTCATCTATGCACTTATATTTATATATCATTCATGTGATCATTGTATCATGATATTCTTATTGTAAAGATTGGTATAAACTGTAATGTAAATTATGCATAAGAGGTAAGATGTAATGTAATGATGTTATCATATGTCTGATCTATGTGATGTTGGTACGGTCGGCTATATTATAGGAATGGTTAGATTTATTATTTTTGCAAGATTTTATAGGCTAGGAACATTTGATATTGGAGCTTAAAATGAACATAGTATCCTAGAACTATTAGTTATGTTATATCTCAT